>NC_052360.1:26192610-26231431 GCF_009727055.1 Benincasa hispida
AATAATAATAAATAAATAAATAACTTTTTTTAAAAAATTTACCAGCACCTGCCTTTCTGCAGCAGTTGCAGACTCTCTCTCTCTTTTTTTTTTCTCTCTCTGATCTTAAGGAAAAGAAGTTAGACTTTTCCTTTCTCTCTCTACTCTATCTCTCAGATTAAAGAAAAAAGAAAGAACAAACCCACAAAGCTTTTTTTTTTTTAATTTTTTTAATAGTTTTTGTTCTTTCTCTCTCTACTGTTACAAAGGTTAATTGCTTTTCCCAATTCGCTGTTCTTGCTTTCCTGCCAAAGCAAATCAGATGATTATATGGATTTGATTTGTATCAAACAAATTTAATCATAACGTAATTGAATTTGGGTTTTTGTTTAATCTTAAACCTTTCTCCATCATCTTCTTCTTTCTCTCTTTCTCCACTGCTTTCTATAAACTCCCCATTATTAGAACTTCCACTTTCTATCTTTCTGATCTGACGGCTACAATCCTTCTGTCCTCCAATCGTACGGCTAGGGCACCTCTTTGTCAGCCCTTCTTCACCCCCTTCTCTCTACGTAAGTTACATCGTCTCTATAGAACACCCAAAACAGATATACATAACTTTTTGTCTAATACCCAAATACGCTTTTTCCTTCTTCACTTTTTTCTTTCCCCCCTTTTGATTTGGGTTTCCATTTGCTTATCATTTTTGTACAATTCATTCATTCATCCGTTGCTTTTGCTGTCTGATGAAATCTTTCTCGTTTCGTTTAGTTTTTCTTAGAAGAACCCTTTTCATGTTTTTTTGTTTTCTTCTTTTTATGCGAGATTTCTGGGCGATTCTGGATATGGGTTCATTTTTATATCATTTTCAATAATGGGTACTTTATATTTTCCAAGACATGCAACGGTTCAATTAAGGGAAGGGGTAGTGTTATTTCATGGTGGGGTCCTTCCCCTTTTTGCTTTCTCTCCAACAGTCCCTATAAGATTAAATTTTTAGTTCTTTTATTGTATTTATTCTTTTTAATTACTCATTGACTTCCCCACCTGCTTAATTGCACTTCACATCCCCTGCAGGTTTCTAATTTATATTTATATATATTGTCTATTTTCACTGTTTTTTTTTTCGTTTTAGATTTGTTCTATGTATATTTCTTTTTTGTTCTCTTAACTCATTAGTAAGCAATATGTTCTTGGTCTGGATCACTTTTTTCTTTTAATAATTGAATTATGCCATCTCCTAGGGTGTGGTGCTCTTGGATCTTTTTTTTTTTTTTTTTTTTATTGGGAAGATTTTGCAAAAGCTTGAATCATATTATTTGTAGATATTGAATGAGTTTCAGGTTTAAGGATTTGTGTTAGATCCATTTGTATATGTTTGATTTAATCTATTGGGTTATGATATATTAGGCTGTGGAATGGAAGGATTGATTCAAGGACGGCCAACATTGGGGGTTGTAGTTTTAAGTTTTGTTGGTGATCTTGTGTTTAAAATTTTAGGCCACTTCTATTAGACCTCTACTCAAATCACATAAGAAGGCCATGAATCATAGCTTTGGCATAGGTTTAATGCATAATTATTAGCAAACAGTCTGTAAAGTTTGGAGCATCGTGTGGGATCAGATTTGTGTAAAAGTGGTTTGCCCTTTGGATAAACTAATTTGACTTGAGATTTGAGAATCTCTTTTGGACTTTGAAGGACAGGCACCCAATTGATGGGTGAAATATGTAAGTTATAGTGATTGGACTTCAATGGAAGTTCATTGTTAGACTATTGTGATTGGTGATGAATATGTCACAATCAGCCGAAGGGAAATCTGTAGGGACCATTCATTGGGATGGGAATAGAGGATTAGATTTCACATGCTTCTATGGAATGTTTTTCTTAATCATATCACCTAATGCCTCTTTCTGCTCACCTTTTTTGACTGGAGCACAATCTTCTCATTAATTTCTTAGTGTTAATATCTCTAGATTCTATAATGATTTAGAGTATCGTATTTTCATATTGCTGAGAAGGTGTTTAATCATGTGAACTTCCTCCGAGGAATATATATGTGCATTTTTAGATTTTTTTTCTCCCTTGGTTCATCTATCATATTTGTCAACCATTGTTGGCTTAATGAGTTTCAATGTTTATCATGATTTGCTGATTGATTTTCTGCAAGGTGCCATTTCTCAGCCTTTAAATCTCTATAACGTTACTTTTGGCTTCTTTACTTGTTAAAGGGCTAAAAGAATGGACTTGATTTCTGGAATTATGTTTGTTTCAACACAAAAATAAACAAAGTAATGAAGTATGACGAGGAGGCTACCTTGAAAATGATGAGAACATATTTAGGATGAAAATATCAGAATTTTTACTTGGAGGGTAAATGTGTAGAAAGGTAAAATTTGAGTCAAATTTAGTTTTTCCTAATAATCTAGAACGCATGTCATTTCTCTTATTTTGGAAGAATATGATTTGGAGTTGAGTGTTTCACTGAATACTTTTTGATGGTCCAACCAACTTTTGATTTTTCTACTAATATATTTATGTTTGAGGTGGACATGCATATATCACCAAAATGTATGCTCTAGACGTATTTCCTTGCCAATTTATAGGGATATAATATTCTGTGTTCTGTCCATAGTTCTGCCTGGTGTTTGTAAACGTGCTCTTGTTCTGTCAAATTTCTAATGCCCTTTTGCCCCTTTCATGCTCTAAGCTGTTAATCACACTGTACGAGGAGGCAGCCTAGGAATTCTTTTACTTGTAACTCTGTAGTATGTTTAAGAAAAATGGTTACACCCTTTGTATTTGTGATTTGCAGTTAGCAAGCTGTATCGTTTCAAGAAATGGCCATGGAGCCCGATGGACCCAAACAAGCAAGGAAAAGAAATTATTTGATTCAAGAAAATGGTGATTGTAATTCATTAAGCATGGGTGAAGATCTTGATCCCTGGACTGCATGGGCGTACAAGCCTCGTACTATATCATTATTACTTATTGGTGCATGCTTCCTTATGTGAGTGTCTTGTGTAATAGGTAGTTTCTTATCATTAAATTCTTTTGTCCAAATTTTTGCTGCATTTGAAGTGGTTTATTTTGAACTTTTTTGTTGGCTTCCTATCTCCAATGTGATTAGGATTCCTTTTTCCCTGGTGAATTTGTGTTTCCTTCTAGATCTAATTTATGTTGGTCAGTTTGATAGAGCGAACCATATGTTTTGTACACTGTTATTTTTATGAAATGATACCTCTTAATGTTTAAGTACTGCTCAGGCCTCAGGTCATTGCGAATAAGTGAGGAGTTGGAAAATTCTGCTGTTTCAATACTGAAATTTCGCACATAGTTGAATTTTGGTTTTAGGTGCACGTGCAGTGTATTGCATGAGTTATGTTCCCTTTCTCAAGATAGTTAGTTATGTTAATTTTCTGTTCGTTCGGGGTAGCAGTGGAGGTCTTTCTGTTTTTCTCTTCTAATAACAAAGCTCCCTTCTGTATGTTTAGTTGTCCCATGGAATGGAAGCTTTTCCTTCATTTCTATTTGTAATTGGTAGCATGGAGCAAGAGATATTTGGACACCCATAATTTTCCATTATTTGTCCTGTCGGATATACATACAACATTCTGCATCAATTTGGCCTTTATTTTACTTTCTATAAATGCCGGCTAATTGAATTTCTTTTCTGACTTGGTTTGTCTCACGGTTGTCACATATTTCCATTATTTGTCTTCTCTAAATTAAAATGAGAATATTATCTTAAAAATTTGTAGTTCTAGAATGACATATGAACATCTAAATGAAGACTCAGAATGGATCATGAGAGATTAAGAGAGTCTAAACATCTGGTGTCACTTTATGCTTCAAAAATTGTTATGGCGTCCGTGATGTTATATTCTTCAGCCATAATTCAACCCTGTTGTCTTTTAAACTAAATAAAAATGTTTCTAGCATTTTATGAAGGAAACTTGAACTCACTTATTTTTAGTATTTCTTAGACTTCTGTTTTATTTACCTTGTTGCTTGTATGCTTGTCTTAATTAACCAGCTGGGCCAGTGGAGCCCTTGATCCTCAAAACGCAGCACATGAGGATAGTGCTACATCTGTTAAAAGGTTTGTCTCATTGAGAATTATGTTATCACTGTTTTGTTTCTGTCAGGAGCTCATCTTACCGAGTGTTATTCCATGTAGGGGTGTATGGGCTATGATTTCAGTATTTCTTGCCTATTGTTTGCTGCAAGCCCCATCAACGTAAGTGGTCCTTTGTCGAGCAATTGAACATAATATATTGACACATCCTCATCATTTGTGTTGTACACAAAGAAAATTCAATGGTAAAGAGTGGAGATTAATACTTGTTAGAAAGTTGGAACATTGTGACTCTAGATTTGCTTTATTCCTATTATGCATGGCAAGACCTGCCCTTCATCTACATAATGTAAAGAGATGATCGTTGTTTCTGGACTAGAAGATCATTAATCTAAAACTTATTATGTATAGCCTGTCTTTTCATTGTTGTTGATATCTCCATTTTTTATTTGTGCATCTTGGACTCACTTGTTTAAAACTGTTAGTTCTAGTTGGGTTACAAATGGAAGTTTTTTTTTTTCAGATCACTTTGGTATGGTTCGTGAATTAGAGAAGTTCTGATAAAGTGTTTTCAAGAAACTGTTGTTTTACGCCCCTCACACCTGAGGTTGTGTCTTGCAGGATTTTGATTAGGCCTCATCCAGCAATTTGGCGTTTGGTACATGGAATGGCTGTCATTTATTTGATAGCGCTTACTTTTTTGCTTTTTCAGGTCATGTCCTCCCTGAACTGGTGCTTTTCCTTTATTTTTTCTCTGCTTTGATATTTACTGTTTAATTGTTCTCGGTGCTAGCTGTATTCCTTAGTTTTCCTTGTATAGATTTGTGGGTTGAAAGTCAATTAAGTGTAGTTGTTTTTTCAAAGTATTGTACAGGACCTTAGTTGAAATTTTCAGTTGTTGTTCATAAAATTTTCTTTTTATGACTTATATGTTCTTTAAATTGAAAATTGTCAGGTGGAGAGAGGTCCCAAATTTAGATTGCAATTGGTTGATTGACAGTTTTGTTTTGTATTTTGGTTGTTTAAAGGGCTTTTCAATGTACGCTTAGAAATTATCATTTGTTAACATCACAATATAATTGTCTTCCAGAGTCGTGATGATGCTAGACAGTTTATGAAGTTTCTCCATCCTGACCTTGGTGTTGGTATGCTCTTCATCTTTGTTAAACTGTTATCCATGTAAATGTATAAGCATGGTTTCGGTATCCATCAGAAGTTTTAATTTATCATCCTGCCATTTCTTGCAGAGCTTCCAGAAAGATCTTATGGTGCTGATTGTCGCCTTTATTTACCTGAAAATTCCAGAAGCAGGTTTAAGAATGTTTATGTACGAAATCTTTTACCTATATACTCAAAATGTACTGCTGCAATATTGTTCTTTTGTATCTACGACGTTGGGGGGATTCATCATACTTGCTTATCCTTACTTCCAGGAGACGCTTTTCGATGAATTTGTTCCGGCTCATATAATTGGATGGTGGGGCAAGGCTATAATGATCCGTAACCAAGCTCTACTATGGGTGTTGTCAATTGGGTTTGAAATGATGGAGGTTTGGTTTTCCATTACCTATGAATTTTATACAGTGATCTCAATTGAAGCTCGGCCTTTTAAGTGCCTGCCTTTGTCCAATTCATTGATATAATTATAACTTAATTCTCTTGATTTTCAGCTGACCTTTCGCCACATGTTACCAAACTTCAATGAATGCTGGTGGGACAGTATCGTTCTTGATATTTTGATATGTAACTGGTTTGGTGAGATTTCTCTCTCCCTCCCACATGCCAATTTTTTGTTTACTACTCTTAGGCATTGTATAAATTAATTGTTCAATTTATATGCTCAAATTCTTTTCCTTTCCTACTTCCCAAATAGCCATGTCTGATTAGAGTAGAAATTAATGATTATCCTTCTTGGTCTGTTATCTAGTCCCTTGGATCCAACTTTCAGAGTCTGTTGATAGTTTGAAATAGATAGATTACCGGTTATGGAATCTTCTTACTTGGACAAGGATGGTTCAAGTGTTCTACATAGTTTCTTTGCAACTAATGGTACCTTTTAAAAATAAACATGGTTTCTGATTTCATGTATGACTAAATTTGCAGGCATCTGGGCAGGAATGCGTACTGTTCGATACTTTGACGGTAAAACATACAAGTGGGTTGGTCTAAGTCGTCAACCTAATATTATTGGGAAAGTACGTTTTAATTAAACCTCCATCTTTTGTGTGATAACATTAACCCCCATCAGTATGATAGATTTCTTCATCAGTTTCTGATTGATTTCTTTATACAAGAGTTATTAGTTATCGTAATTCCATCCTTCCTCTTCGAGTTCCTTCTCCATTTCTCAAAATGAAAGAAAGAAAAAAAAGTCAGTCTAAACCATGCTCAAAAATCTCTGCTGCCAGTATGTATAATTAGCTAAATGAAGAATCAAATTTTGTGTCACAATTTGTTATAAAGATTTTGAATCACTGGCATCACTATGTCCATCAAAGTCCATGTACATTTCTTTTTTTATTTTTTTAAACATTATGCTAGTTTAGGAGGAGAACAGGTCATATGTCTTGCTTGGTCCAGGACGATTATTTGCTTTTGTTATAAGTGTGCTATTTCTCCGTTTCAGGTCAAACGAACACTGGGACAATTCACACCAGCGCAGTGGGACAAAGATGAGTGGCACCCGTTGCTTGGTCCATGGCGTTTCATTCAAGTTATAAGTCTTTGCATCATCTTCTTGACAGTAGAGCTCAATACATTCTTTTTGAAGTTTTGTCTTTGGGTACCCCCTAGGAATCCTGTGATCATATATAGGCTAATTTTGTGGTGGCTAATTGCGATCCCAACCATTCGCGAGTATAATTCCTACCTTCAAGATCGGTACTCTCTCCATCTCTGCCCCCCTGAATTCCTATTCCTCCAAACAAATCCATCTGTCTTGACTAATGATATATATTTCAGAAAGCCCGTGAAGAAAGTTGGCGCATTTTGTTGGCTCTCGCTTGCAATTTGCATCATTGAACTTCTTATTTGTATAAAGTTTGGACATGGTACATATTTTGAGATTTTTGGCACACATAACGGTTTAGTTTCAAGCTTGTTGACGTGCTATTAGGAATGAGAATATAGATTTAGCACTAACTGGTTGCCATTGACCTGTTCTTCATTACAGGTTTATATCCCAAACCAATGCCCCTTTGGCTAGTAATATTCTGGATCTCTGTTGGGGGTGCAGTCATATTATTCCTTATTATTTGGTCGTGGCAATCGCATCAACGTTTAGCAAGAAAGAAGCAATGATCTCTCAGCAGCAGTGGTAGACTATTCTTTGGTTTCTTCATGTCAAAGGGGGATTCCCATGTAAATATTTTACCCACATTGATTGTACATGAGTTTCCTCTCAGAAAATGGACTAATTTCCCAGATGAGTAATCTTTTTCTTTTTGGGAATTACGTTTCTTGAGTGGAAATTTTTTTTTTTTCTTTTTCTAAATTTTAGGATGCAAGGTTAGAGTTGGTTTTTTATGCTTTTTTTTTTTTCTTTTTTTCTTTTTTTCCATTTTGGATGTGGATGAGTTGGGGGGTTTGTTTCTTGGGTTTCCATTTTACTTTTATGTTGATTTAATTTTAATGTTTGAGATTGATATTTAATCTTGATATATTATTGTGATTTTTTTTCTTTGTTGGTTTCCTTCAAACAGATTTCTCTATTGACATTTGTAGTTTACAGAACTTGGAACTTTGAAGCACAAACTTCCAATGCACTTGAATGCTGAATTCAGAATCATCTGGAGTCAGTACCATTGGAATTTCTTAAAACGTTAAACCATAAAAATTAAAAATCAGAATGCATCTTCAACTATGTCCATGATGTATCAGCTTCTTTTTTCCAAATGATATCAATATATTACAATTTACATTGTTTCTTTAGTATGGTTTCATATATTTCTTGACCTCTTTAAAGGGATACTCTGTCATTACTTCTGCATCTGCAGAAGCAGCTCCATCTGGTGAACTCCCTTACGAAGCAGAACAACAAGACTATTAAAAATCATGAACAAAATAATAAATTTCACATAAAACAGCCTTTGCTTATTGTTTTCAGGAATGTTGCATTGTGGATGTTGTCCTTCATCAAGAGGCATGAAACTGCTATGAATGAGATTTACTGTGTGGAAAATGGTATAGTGGTAAGCTTTTTCTTCCATGTGGTTCTTCCCCTCACTATCTCTTCATTCTTAGCTTCCCCTTCAATTTGTAGAAGATGTGTATACCTCAGTGTTCCTTTGTCAAAAGATCCCAAGAGCCCACCACCTTTTAGAATCTCAGATGCCAATGAAAACCCGTTTAGTAGACTTTCACCATCTTCTATCATGTCCACGTCTCTGAGGATTCCATCTTCCTCTGCCTCACATAGTGATTGAACTACATCAGAGCTTCCGCATTCCCTTCTATACTCTAATACGATACTAGAAAGTTGATGAGACTCCAAAACATGGTCGGGTATTGTCTGTAATAGGCAAATGATTAAATGTACTTCTCCCCCCACCAAAATCTATTGATAGATGATTATTTTGTGGTACAGTACCTCTAGCATCCATCTTAGATATTTGACATTGTTGACATGGTGGTTCATGTCCAGATCACTTCTCTTTGGCTGGGTAAATAGCAACTATCAGCATTTTTTTTTTCTTTCTAAATGTTGGTGGAAACGGAATCGTAGTTGAGTTAAAAGGATTTTTACCTTTAAGTCAGAGTTCATGTACTTAGCTTTGTCGTCTAATTTGGAAATTTTCTCGGGGGCATCTTCTTTAATTGCATGTTTTTCTATAAACCATGGTGAAATCTCTGCCCTTACCTCTTCTGGCATTTTGGAGAGTCGTCTTGTTTGCTGGTTCATCATCACCCATGTGCTGTTTTATGTTTCACCATTTTAGTATACCAGGAGAGATGACAGCAACTGGGTAGAAATGTCATCTAGATAGTAAGTTCTTATTACCTTGTTCCTCGAGCATAAACATGACCCGTGGCTTGACTTCTAATTAGCCAGTCTCTTCTCATTCCATTTTTACCCGATGCCCCAACCCATGTATCGATTTCAACAATCTCCCCCCTGCAGAATGATCCACCATATGCATAATGCATGAGTAACATTTCAAGTACAAGTAGATAACAAGTTTGTTATTTGAAACCGATATCTCCATGCCCAAAGTAGGAAGACGAGCATCACAAGGACTCAAGAACTAAACTGATGAATTAATTATTTTTCTAACCACTGGGAAGCTGTACTCAAGTATATATCAATCTAACCTATAGAATAGATAATACAATTTTCTGTATTAGTAGCCATGTTTTCTATTTTGGGACAAGACGTCAGGCAGGCCAGAAACTCATTGTTCAAGAAAAAAACCAGAAAGCTGACTGTTAAAATGAATTCACAACTATATAGATGAATTCGCAATTGTGATGAGATAAAAAACATTATAAACTTGAGGTTGTGTAGGATTACTCTTTTGATGATTATCAGAGAACATACCATATCGGATAGTGGTCTACTTCGACGAGCATTCGCGAAACGACCCAGATAAGATTGTTCCTCATCATCCCATGGGTGGCCCCAAAACCATTGCTGAGAAGCCCAGACATCCAAACATGATTAAGTGCTGTTTCCTACATGAATCACAAATGGTACCAACCAATTAGATCGAGTCCCCAATACAAAAACTTCTCTCAGGCATTTCGTCGAACATAATTTGGGCATCCCTGACCTGCAGAAGATTCATGACACTCTCCAGAGTCGCAGTCTTATCAGGACCAACTTCATACGATCTGATTACAACAGTTTGTCTATACCCAACACCCCCTTCAATGATCAATCCTTGCCGATGAGGATCAACCAGCTGCTTCTTCGTGGGAATTTTCTGACGAACATCTTCCTTAACAAAACATCCATTTTCCGCCACAGATGGGATGAGAGCCCTTGAAGCTCTAACCGATTGGCTCAGCAAATCAGGTTCAGAAATAGAACCAATAATAGCCCCATTCAGTTTAACATACCTCTGCTTGTTAGAATCATTCCCTTCTTTGGCAGTGGAGCATCTAACAATATAAGGAACAGGGCAAGAGAAGGAGGCCATCGGTCGAGCTTCTGAAACAGAGGAACAGCCATCACGATCTTATAGTTGCAAATGGCGGATTTGCCTAAGGAAGAAGATAACAATTTCTTTTTCTCTCAGTTGAGAGATGAACATAACAAAGAAATGGGTGTGTCCATCGGAAAATGGGAAGGTTTTGACATTTTTCTTTGAAGTAGCTATGGAATCTTAGTTTTGATCGACAATGTAGTGTTGAAGGACAAATAGGTAGTTTGGAATTTGGACGCTTTTGGCTTTGTTGAATAGAAAGAGAAGATTGTTTATTTTGATTACGGTAGATAGGGTGGAGAGAGTGAGAGAGTCTGGGAAATGGGAGAACTCTCTCTTACTAATTTTATTTGGATTTTAAGATTTTAATATAAAATAATGTTGGTGCGAGTGTGAACATAAGACCTAGGTGGATCAACCCATTTGGCTCTTTTTTTAAAAAAATACACTTTGATTCGAACTATAAACATCTTGGTCGCTATTATATACCAAAAGAAATAATAATTGAGTTTAGGTTCAATAATGAAGAAAAATAAGATATTGAATTTAGACCTGTTCAATTTAGATTTGAATTAAGAAGAAGAAAATGGTGAGACAATCAAGGCCCCGATATTAACATCAAAGCTAGAGGGGAGGAGGAAGAATAAGAGGGAGAAGATGTAGTCATGACATCGACTCAAGGTTCGAAATATCGATAATGAAAATATCGAGGTCCCGAGTTTGTGAAAATATCTATATCGATGAAAATTATTATAATTAATTAATGAAACTTTGATCGTGGCTGAATTAGGCCATAATTGACCATTTTTAATCATCATTTATAGGATTTAAGACAACATTTAGATGTAAATTATAAACTATTTGTGTAAATGTTAATGCCAGAGTAAGTTTTAAAAATTGGAAAAATTATTACAAAATAATATCTAAAGAAAGTAGAAAATTCTATAAGTAGATAGAGCTTGAGAGAAAATGAGAGAAATATTAGATAACCTAGGTTATGTTTACCAAACCATAACGAAAATTGGTGTGATCGAAATGAGATTTCATCCATGGATGAGCCGTAATAGACTTGAATCGCAAACACAATTGGATTGTTTTTTATCGTCTTTTATCTAGAATTATGAATTTATCACATTTTACTGTTACCGTAACAATATCTATAATGGTAATAGTAAAGGTAACAATAAACGTGGCAAATTGATAATTTTCATAGTATTACTGTAATAATATTTATAATGGTAACGATAACGATAATGGTAAAGATGGTGGGTTCCATGTAATTTTCAATTACAATCATATTGAACACCTTTTATATTCAATCAGATTGCATGATTGGATTACAAATTTCAAAGTGGACCACACATCTCGTTACAATTCCGGAAAGCAAGTAAATAACAACAAAAGTAATCAACTGAAACCTACTTTTTACATTACCATTGACAGATTACTTTTCAATCGGTGAAAATCAATTCAAGTTTAAATTGAAATGATGTGAAAATTCAATGAAAAATATTTGAAGGAAGTTGAAAATAAATATATGCTATTTTTCACAATTTTAATTTCTTGAAATGAAAGCTCTAGATTGAAAGAAACAAAACTCACATCAATCTGATTTTGAGGTGAATTGATGTAAAAATTCAATGAAAAGAAAAGTCTGAATGAAGTTAAAAATAAATATGCGGTCTCTTGAAAATAAAAAATTTTATTGGTAAAAATGAAAAAAAAAAAAAAAAAAAAAAAAAAAAAACTAGCATAACTAATTGTTAAAGAAAATCGAAATTTCAATGGATATAAAATTTCAAAAAATGGAGAGAAACCAAAATTTCTCGGATATCGAAATTTCGAGCTAGATTTCGATAAAATAGAGATTAATAAAAGTATATCAGTATCTATCAATATAGAAACCGATAGAAAACTATTATTAATAGAAGTTAATAGATAAAAATCTATCAATGTCTCAGTATTCTTTTTGCTGATTTTAGAAATAGTTTGATATTTTTTCAAAATAATAATGATAAATAAATCGACCCTTGTATACTCGAACCTTCCTTCAAATATCTAGATTTTGCTTTATTTTATTGTTTAATTGTTCTAAATAACATTATTCTTGTGAGAAGTTATTGTTGTTTAGAACATGATCGTATGGCTTATTAGTCTAATTCTGTCCAGTCTAGCTATGTGCACAAAACTTTGATAACCCTGATTTCAAGATTTTAACCTGATCCTCGAAATTCAAGAATTAAAAAGTGATCTTTGAAACTATTGTATATTGATATTAGAGTATAATAAGAATGAGAGATTCGAACACAGACTTCTTAATCGTTAATAAAAAAATTATAGATCTTAATAATTATGAGATATGTTGTTAGAATTCCCCTAATTCTATTATACTAAAAAAATTGTAAAAAGGCTAAATTTTAAAATATTTAATGTGGTTGTTACATTTTTTAACGAAAAATTTTCATACATAGAAAAATGTCAAATTATTTATAGAAATAGCAAAAAGAAATTGTTCTATCAATGTCTATCAGTTAGTATCTATAATAGATTTCTATCAATTTCTATTACAGATAGACTTCTATCAACCTCTATAAACCTCTATCAAAGAAGATTAAAATTTTGCTATTTTGTGTAAATAGTTTCCTTTATTTTTCTATTTTTTAAAATTCTTTTTTTAGAGGGTTGAATCTATAAGGCAACATGTGGTCACATATTCCACAATGTAATTTCAATTTACAGCCACAACACTTTAACTAATTTTGCAGTCTTCACCATCTTTAGGTTCAATCAAATTTTATAATGCATGTTTGAGAGTAATTTTAAAATTATTAAAATTATTTTTGTCATATTTAAAACCATTCCGAATCATACATTTCATCACTCAAATTAATTAAATATTTAAATTTTCCACTCGTAAAATATTAAATTTGATATTAAAAGAATAAATGCACTTTTCAAATTATTTAAAAATAACAAAAATGATTTTTCCCAATATTGTACTACCGGATCTTCTCTTTTTTCCTGATCTTCTCTAGATCGACAGAACAACCCACTAGCAAGAATTAAATAGAAGCCTTCGAAAAAAAGAAGCCAAATTCAAACTAAAAAAACACAATGAATTGATTTGGGACTATCAGAGTTTCGATTAAATAACAGAAAAGACGTAATCATCTTTCCCAAATTCATTTAGCACAGTCCCAAACTGGTCACTAATTAACATATCTACGTCACTGCTTTAGCTTACAAACCAAGAGGAAAGAGTTGCAAAAGATGGGTCACCTCAAGGCTGAAACCTTAGTTTGGCTAGCTTTCATGCCGTAACTGAGGGCTGAGGTCCAGAATCGATGGCTTCCTGATCTAAAGATGGCTCATCTGCTGGTGATGGTGATGGTGGCGGTTGTAATTCTTCTTCTTCATTGTTGAGGGCTTCACCTGAGTGGTGTGGTGAAGACGGTTGTTGCTCAGCACCATGTTCAGAGTTCTCTGGATGAAAATTGATGGGAAATTTTGTGACTCTCGGCTTGTCAGCTAGAATGTTTCTTTGAATCCTATCGATCAGAACTTTTGGGGGAGGTTCTTCACGAAGCTGTTCATCATCATAATCGTTGTTCACATAATATCCTACTCTTACAAATTCTTGTCCCATGTATGAACATGTTAATAACAGTACTGTGACCCCGGTGATGTCTTCCTCCCGGATTTTTGAGGGGTCTGGAGGGTCTGCCTGCAAAATATTCGACCACAAGAATATTACATAACGTAGGTTTCATCTCAAAACCAATTGATGATGAGAAGAGTTATCCATCTATCATGTAAAGAGTGAGATCCCTTGATTTTTCCAATGTGAGATCATTAACAAAGAAATGTACCAATAGAGAACACTCGATTCCAGTTTGGGTAATAATTAGAGTCTAAGGTAATGAAATTTCTTCAGGTATTCAGACGAATCAGTGTTTGACAAGGACAATATCTCTTCTTCATACATGGTAGAATTGTTGCTAAAGGTAAGCTATCACTAAACTCCGTTTGATAACTATTTGGTTTTTAGTTTTTAGTACTTTTTTACACTTTCTTTACAACAGTTTTCATTTGAGCCTAAATTTCTAACTTAAGTAGATAGGAGTATGGACTCCAATATTAACTTGGATTCAAAATCAATTCTTTTTAGACCATGGTAGATTATCACCGAATTCAAAACAGAGTTCATAGGATAATATTTCAGTCAAATTGATATGTAATTTTGACTCTACATGGAAGGTAAAAGACTCGGCATATATTACCTGAAGAACAAAACGATAATTGCCAACATTAACGGGTCCAACGAGTACACTCTCCAGAAGTTGGTCATAGGTTTCATCCTCGGCAGATCCGACATAGGTGAGTTTCCATTCCAGATCTGTAGAATAATGATAGAGATAACGTGTCAATAAATTTATTTCATAACTTAGTACTCTTATTGTCAAAGCTAAAACAGAATATATCGTCTTTTGGCCTAATAGCTTGAGAAATTTACAAAGTACTCCAAATAATTATAAATACTAACAGGATGACGATGTAGAAGTTCCTATTAAACTGCCCATAAATCCAAAAGCTCAAGCAATAGACCACGTATAAATAAGCAAATAATTTTAGCTAACAGGTTATTGATGAGTGACTAGTAATGTTAACCCATAAAAAAGTCCAGACTGTGATTAACAAAATTTAAGAAATTGACCTTGGAATGATAGACGATTGATGTCGTTCCCAATCAACCCCCACCCACAAAAAAGAATAACAAAAAGAATCCAAATAAGAACTTTTGAAATAAGCGTCAAGTGTTAAAAAGGCGCAGATTCTTTTAGGCAAAGTAAGCTATACATACACACACACAAACAAACAAACAGACTTTCAAGATCTCAAAACAGTTCATTAGAAAGATCAAAGTTCTCATACAAAGTAGCGAGGCCCAAGAATCAAAATCAAGATTTAAGCTATAATATAAGCGTGGGGTTACAAGATTTGAACTGAATTTTAAACCCGTATTGTATACAGACTATCAGGGGGAACAAAGTTTTCTTCCATAAAATGAAATTGAAGTAACGACTGCATGTAAATGATTAAGGTTAACCATACATAAATATTCAGTTTACAAGCCAAATCACACATGTAAATTCTAGGGTTCTCTTAAATTGGCAACTGCCCATCTTCATTTCAACTCAATCATAAGAAAATCGGAAGCAACCCGTCGAATGATTTTCCATATCCTATGTAAATCTGGTGAATCGAATTAAAATTCAAGCCAAAATCAACTGTTTAAACCATCATTCAGAAACTAATACACAGATTACCGATGACGCGATACGATCTAACAAAATAAAACAGCATAATTACCGTCTTTAAGCGGAGTCAAGCACTCGTATGAGATCTCGAACTGAAATGGATTCAGAAACGCGGCAGGGTTATCCAAGACCGTAACGTTTGTGATGTTGACGGCACTCATCGCTAGAAACCGGAACGGAGCTCTGTAATTGCTTCAACAAATTGATTGATCTTAGCCCTAATTAGAAGATCACTCATCGACGAGCCGACAAAACCTGACCGGAAAACGATCCCCGATTACAAGCACTGAAGAGGTTTAATACAGATCCAAAATGAAAAGACGAAGAACAGAGTTCTTCGATTATATATCGCCGCCGCTAAAATTTTTGGAGGGAAATGAAGGGCCCAATTTGGCGGGAGATTTAGAAATTTATTTTATTTATTATATTTTTTTATTCATTCATGTAAAGATTGAAAAGGTAGTAGATATTAATTATTGTTGAACAAAAATTTAATGATTAGACTTTTCTTTCACTTTGAAAATTAAGCTTGTAAATGTTATTTTCATTTATAAATTTGTTTGTTATTTTGTTCACTTTTTATCAATATTTTAAAAAAATTAAGTTTCGAAAACTAAAACAAAAGTAAATTCTTAAAAAAAAAAACTTTTATATTTTGACTAAGAATTCAAATGTTTTACAAAGAAACATGAAAAATATCGTTACAAATTAAAGGAAACAAGCATATGTTTCAAAAATGGAAAACTAAAAATGAAGGTCCCATCGGGTAATTATTAGGTTTTTCATCTTTCTAAAGTAAGAGAGTTGAATTATTAGCTAAATTCCAAAAACAAAAACATCTTGATTATGAAATGGAGCCTATAGCTTTCATGTAAAACGGTAGAAATATATGGTTTTATAAATCGAAAATAGATTGAGAAAAATAAGAGTAGAAAAAAAAAATCAGCTTATACTACTTTATATTAACATTCAATCTCATCATCTCATTTTACGCTTTAACCTTGATAATTGTTATAATATGACATTGTGTTCAACTAGTTTTAATTAGTTTGATTATCCAAAAAAAAAAGTTTTAATAGTTTGAAAAAAAATTATCTAGTTAAAGAGGGAAAAAAAAGTACATTCTTATCTCAACTTTCATAGACTTAATAATTTAAGTTTTTCTTTCTTTCTTTATATATTTTTTTTTTAAGAAAGTATTACAAGAAATGATGGCCGAAATAGCCTATCAAAAATCAATATCCAAGTCAAAGATAATAATATCCAACAATCAAAAGAGAAAAATAGAAGCCCAAAAGACATAGGACTTCTCAAAGGAAGAGGAGCGAACTTGATTAGTAAAAACAACACTATTAAGAAAAATGTGCAAAAAGGTTGCTCGACCTTGAGTAATGACTGAACGAGATTGCTCCCCATTCTCTGACAGGCCTTCTAACTCCACCAACCACATTTAAAAACTTCGTAAGATTAGTTGACTCATTATTTAGCAGGGAACACAATTTCAAGAGTGTTCAACTTTACAATCAAAGAAGGACGTGAGGGGTCAAGCACTCTTATAAACTTATAATCCCTTCAAATGTTTCATTGGTCTTCAATAGCCTAATCTGGTCCAGATTCAAGCAAGAGAAGGATCTTGCACATATTGGAGATCTAAGAGAGTCACACACAATCCACCCAAGACCATAATTTTAAAGAGTGGGATTCCAATAGGTGTCTAAACTCCACTTTAAGGAGCATTGAGGGGGAGGGCTCCAACGAACATGACTCATTGTGCTCTTCAATCTTAGACACAAAGAATCTGAGGTAGAATATTTCTTAGAAACTTCAACATTCCTGGAAACCAATTTTAGGAGTTGAGTGGTGAACTTCCATCTGTTAGAAAGAATAGAGATAGCTCTTATAAGCTCATCCTCGTAGAAATGGTCACTAAGCCAAGCCCATCACTCTAAGGGACTCTATAAATCCTCGAAAATGGAATAATGTAAGTCCTCGATCTCTTTACCCATTCACTTAAGCTTAGGGTTTCATTAAAAAAACGCTTAAGCCAAGAAGTTAAAGTGGGACACATGCCGAATTTTGGAAGGCAAGAATTTGGGTAAGTGTTCAAACTACGCTTTAAAGAAAGTTGAGGTACTCAGGAATTTTCTAAATATGAGGGCTATGCATTAAGCTTAGGAGAAACTTTAAGATCAAAGCATGTGTTGGACTAGAAGAGAAGAATGGTGAAATTTTGGTTAAGTATTAGGGAGAGAAGGTTGAAAGCATGATCCATTGAAGAAATGGAAATCTGACTAAGTATTAGTACGAAAGGAGTAGGATTCAACATTGGTAGCATAATCGAACAAGTCTAATTCATCATCTTAAGGTTGAAAGCATAATTGAAGTGTGTTGGGCTCAAACCTTGTAGACAAGAGAAAAAATTGTCTAGGGAGATCATGCAGAGGTAACTATTGGGTTGTATATCCTAAAACTTGTGGTACGTAAACATTAAACATATTATATTTGACAATAAAGTTGTTATTAAGATTATTCAGTAAAAATGTAATATGTGAATTGCACCTTTTTAATCCTAAATCATAAACTAAGAACCTCTGGCTATAGCATTAATACTTGAACTTTATGTGGAGACATAAAAGTGGATCAAGTTCGAGTAATAGCCAAAACGATCTATAGTATAGGGATAAGATTGGATACCTTAACCTGGGGACACCATCGGATGTGGCCTACTTTGTATTTGATACAGACGATGTGATCCTGAATCGTTCATGTGGAGACATTCAAGTGGGGGCGTCCTATTAATGAGTTTGCATAATACCAGACCACAAAATAGTCACTTTTACTTTATAACGTTGTTTATCGATAAGATTGACTATTTCAATTCGATAACTTAAGTAACTCGATCTTAATCCTGAGCTAACTACGAATTTCTATTTATTCAGAATTATCCTTTAAACTGCATAGGTGAGAGTCACTCAATATCGTCGACTTAGTAAGTCTTCCATTTTAGGGGTAAGATCGGATAAATAGCTGGAGACATAATCTTGCAAGATGGAATTCACTCCTACCCGATACTGGAGATAGGAAATAGATTGTTCTTGTAAGTGTTGACTGCAGGTCTTGAACAAGGGGTCTCACCTTCTCATTGGCCCGGGAAGGACTCAGTTTGATAGCTGAACCACAAACCAATTGTTCATTAGAGGATCAGTGGGATTTAAGGAGCAAGATGTAATTATATGGGTAAAACAATAATTTTTACCCAATTGTAATTATGAACAACCTATGAAGAATCGACTTACTAATCATGGTTAAATTAAGTGAACAGAAATATATCTACAGTGAGAAGAGTGCAGCTACTAGGCTTTAGTGGAGTATCCTGGTAGTTAACAAATGTTGGTTAATTAGGTTAAAAAGTTTAGCCGATTAATCTCGGATCGTTGGAGCTCGTGATCTGTAGGTCCATTATGTCCCCCTACTAGCTCATATCGAACTAAACTATAGGACAATGTGATGAGAGAATTTGAAATGTTCAAGTTCAGTTCAGGGAATAAACGTTAGATTATATGCGGTATAATTAACGTAATTATATAGTTTCATTGTTGAATTAAACAAATTAGAGAGTTGGATAATATTTAAATGTGATTTAAATATTATACATGAATAGGAATTCATGTTCGGAATTGGTGTTCATTATTAATTTAATATTTGATATAATCTTATTAATTAAATTGCTTAATTAATTTTATTTAAGATTAATTATTATAATTAATTTTATTTAAAATTTATTTTATAGAAATTTTATTTAAAATTAATTAATTGAATTAATTTTAATTAAAACTAAAATTCATTTTGGTTGGTTTTTGGAAAATCAATTTTTTAAATGAAAATGGGTTAATGGGAAAATCCCATTTTTTTATTTTCTTTGAACACTTAAATCCCACTAAATTAGTAGCTTGTTTGGTGTCATCTTCTCATGCCATTTAATTTGCATGAAAACCTTCTTTAAATAGAAGATTTTTTAATTGGAAAAAGTTCATACAAATTGGAAATTTGAGAAAACTTTGTTTTTTGAAACTTACACACCAAAAACTCATCCAATCTAAAAAATCCCTTCAAATTCTCACACAATTGGATCCCACAATCCGTTCTAAGGTTGGAGAATAGTGAAAAATACTCTAGCGGTATCCACGATGAGTTCATGATTAGAAATTGGCAAGAAGTTGCTTCAATTTTGAGATCTACAAAGGTGTTATCTCAAACTTTACATTTCTCCTATGAACATACATGCTTGGTTCTCAAAATTAATATAGTTAGAGTGCTTAAGATTCTAATTGTTTCCACATGCGCGTTGTTAACTTTTTCAATTGGTATCAGAGTAATTTTAAGCAATCAATTTGTATTAATTTTGACCGTGGGTGTTAATTTGTGTGATGAATGTTGTGGTGGTTGAAGTGGATATATTAAAATTTTAGCATCATAATTTCCCTTTAATTTAGTTGCAGTTGTTGTAATTGGCCCATGTTTATGGGTTTTAATGTTTGAAGAAGGGTCTGTAAATTTACTAGAGTCAATAGAGTTGAAATTAGGTTGTAATTTGAAGTTTTTGGAGCAAAGCATAGTAGATTGTGCAGCTGGGAGCTGCTTCTGTCAAGTGACTCTGTGACGCTCTTCATTAGAAGTTCCAGAATCGTTGCAATGTCGTGACACTGATCTTCAACATTTCTAGAAACGCGCATGCGAAGACAGGCAGTTCAACTGGACCCGTTTGGTCTGGTTTGATCCGATTTGACCCAATTCCAACTGGTTCAGCTGTTTTTGGTCCAGTTTAACCTAGTTTCAAGACTTGGAAGTTCGATTCAAGGGATTTTTAGTTGGTTCGGATCGGTTCGAAGTGTTAGGGAGCGGTTTGGAGATGAAACTGAGTTATTAATGTAATAATTTAGCTGTTTGCTTGCTTATGATGTTAAAACTGGTCCACTTTAGTGTGTATTTAATAATTATGCATTATAAATGTATGTTTTAATTAAATTAATTCTTGTTTGTACATAAAGTATGCCATGTAGATTTAAAATCCCACTATAGGAACGAAGGAACACTTGTACAAGGGTACCTATGAGCGGAAGCAGATCTTTCCAATTCATTGTGACAAAATTTCCACATATACATTCAGACATATAAATATGCATTGATAACACTAAATTACTGGCATGCTTTAAAAGATTAAAAAAAAAAAGACTGAGAGAACATACCAGTTGAAGACTTTTCTTCACGTGAACTATCGCTCCCTCCACGAACGAACTCCTCTCGCTAGTCCAGCAAGTAAGTGTCCAACAACACCCCGATTATGCTACAGCAACAGCTTCGCACGAACAACAACAAATGGGGACGACATCACCACTCAAAGCCCTCAGTATTCTCTGAGTGAGAATCCAAAGGGTGGACTATGATGGAATTGGTAGAGGGGAGGAGGAAAGGCTATCATGTACTACGATCAAGCTAGTGGGAGAAAGAAAAGACTATTGTATAGTCAGGTGCTTGATCGTTTAGTGTGGGGTACACGATCGTGTAGTAAAAGCTAAGCGATCGTCTATGGAAAGGTAAGCGATCGTTTAGTAACGCTCAGGCGTCAAGCGATTGTCTATAAAAAGGTGAGCGATCATTTAGGAAAGCGCAGGCAATCGTGTGCGATCGTTTAGTGAACGATTAACGCTATTGTATAGGCTCTCAACGTTAAGCGATAGAATGCTAATACACCGTGAGCAATTATGCGTCTCTCTCGCAAAATGAAAACAATTTTCATTTTATTCTTCAGTTGCTAAAACTGAATTGAACTTCCCACTAACGCACGAATTCAGAGAAAACGCAGGCCAATTATCTTATAACTGTCCAATTAATAAAATGATAAATATAATCATATTATATTCATAACCTATAGTTTGATATCATATATCAACTATAGTGTTTTATCCTCTACTTGATATAAATCATATTTATATCCAATTTCCTCCAAAATAATGTATCTCATATATTTAGTCAATCATATCATATATAATTAACCAGTCCAATTATATCATATATAATCGAACTCCTTTTTGTCAATTTGAACATTTCAAACTGACCCAAAAACTTATTCTTAAATTGTATCCAAGCTACCAAAGGAACCTTATGAACCTATGGCTCGAAGCTCTAACGGTACTTGAATAGCTGACTAAACTCTTTAGCCACGAGATCGACCATCCATTAACTTCCAGACATTCCACTAAAGACTGACAGTTGAATTCTTCTTACCACAGATATATTTTTGTGTCCATCGGATATAACCAATCATGAGTACGATAACTCTTCACAGATGCTCGTAAGTACAACTGGGCCAATTTATCGTTTTGCCCTTATATCTCACTCCTGAAGTACCACTGATCCCTCTAATGAACAATACAACATAGTCCAACTATGTGTGAACACCTCTCAGGCCATGAAAATGTGTGTGGTATCACATTGTTCAAGTCCTGTAATCAGCCCTTAAGGGAGCTATCTATCTACCTACCCCTGCTTCGGGGAAGGAGTGAATTCCATCTTGTGTAGCCGAGTTTCCAGCTCCCAAATCAGACGAATCCCCAAAGTGATAAGTTTGAGTCGGTGACCTGGCCACTCGCACCCATGCAAATCAAAGTATCGCCCTCAATGGCAAGAGTTCCCAACTCACTCAGGATTGAGGTCATGTTACCTATGGTCATCCTAGTGAAATGAAGTCTCTGTCATGAATGGTGTTATATAACGAGACTTTAACACTTCGTGGTCAGGTCTTATATAAAATCTTTGTATAGGACGCCCCCGCTCGTATGTCCCCTACACGAATGATCAGGATCAGACCATCTGTGACAAGTCACAACGCTTGTAACTAATCCACAAAGCGGGCCGCATCCGTAACGTTACCAGGATAAGGTTTCCCTCCTATATCCATATACTACAGACCATTTTGGTTATCACTTAAGACATGATCCACTTGTATGTCACCACACACATGCTTAATTTACATAAAGACAACCAGAGATTTCAGTTTATTGGTTTGTGGTAAAGCAAATAAAACATCAAACTAGGCAAAATCAAAAAGTAAAGTAAATATCATACATTATACATCACAAGCGTTCGTACAAACTGTTTATAAACTACAAAACACGAGACTTTAGGGCATCAACCTCAACAAGGAAAGCATGTTGCATGCATTGAAAGTATGTTATAAGTGTTATAATATATAGTATGCATGTGTAGGTTTTCATGAGATTTAATATAAGTTGTTATATTAAATTATGAGATGTATGATAGATGTTATGTTTATGTCTAAGTTATAAGTATTATAAAATGAATTAGACATTTAAAATCTAATAATAATAATAATAATAAATGCATGCTCGCTTAGGGTTAACAAATGACAACTTATTTTAATAGTTAAAATAAGTCGTTATCTTGTAAAACTTCAGTTACAAACTCACCCGACAAGATCCTATCTAAGGCTGGAGGTACTTAAGTTGACGGTATAATGAGTATATGGATGCCCTAATTTATTGTATTTATTTACCATAATCCCGCCTTTTGGATTCTGATATCATGTACAACACACTGACTAAAGTTTTAGTTCAAGTGGAAGTTTGTTGGATTTTATGCCCTAAAACTCATAGATGATAAGTGTTATTAACTGACCTTCATCAATAAGGAGTTATAGATATTAATTCAATAAATGTTTATTGTGTTGTTTACTATTTTGTCTTAATAACTCTAAACCTAGTAAATTAACATCCACGACTGCCTTATGAGTCTTGAACTATATGTGGAGGCATACAGTGATCAATGTTCAAGATAAAGCCTAAAGGGTCTATAGTATAGGGGATAAGCCTGGGTACTTTATCCTGGTAACATTATGAATACGACCCACTTTGTATTTGATAAAAACGCAATGATCTAATGCGTTCATGTAAGTGACATGCGAGTGAGGGTATCCTATGCAATGAGTTTGCATAAGATCAGACCGTGAAATAGTAACCACTAGATGTAACACTATTAACTAGTTAGGTTCCTATTTCAATTGGATGATCTAGGCAACTTAGTCTTAATCCTGAGTATATTATGAACTCCTGTTCACGAGGGATTATCCTTTGATTTGTATGGGTGAGAGTGGTCAGTTCGCTGACTCAATATGTCAATCATTTTGGGGACAAGACCGAGTAGGGAGCTGGAAACATAATAATACAAGATGAAATACACTCTTTCCTATTTTCAAGGTAAGCAGACGAGTGTTCCCTTAAGTGGTGTCTTGAGGACTTGAACAAAGGGTGCTACTCTTTCATTGGCCCGATAGGGGGTTCTGTTTATTGATTGGACCATAAACAGGTTGTTCATTAGAGGAGCACTGGTACTTAAGGAGTCAGAGGTAACCCAAGGGTAAAACGATAATTTGACACAGTTAGAGTTACGAACACTCGTAAAGGACTAACTTGTTGTTATTGGTCTATATCCGTGGATACAGAAATATATCTGTAGTGAGAAGAGTGTAGTTGTAGGTCTTTAGTGGAGTGTACCAATAGTTAACGAATATTTATTAACTTGGTTAATGAGTTTAGCCAATTAATCTAATATCATTGTAGCTTCTGATCTATAGGTCCACCAGATCCTCTCGTTAGCTCACTAAAGAATATTAAAGAAGAATGATTTGAATTGTTCAAATCAATTTGAGGAAAATGTATATTAATATGATTAATATGTAATTGATTATGGATGTGATCTATAATCCAAATCAAGTTGGAAAGAAACATTTAAATGACACTCAAACAATTAATTCAAGTGAATTAAATTCATAAAGAATTAATTAATAAATAGAGAGATATTGCACATAGACATACAATATTTATGATAATTAAATATATATCTTAAATTAGATTTAATGTATAAATAATTATTTACTTAATGTGTTAATTGATTAAATAAGGGTTATTTAATTAATTGTGCACAAGGAAAAATTGGAACAAGTCTTGGAAAAAGAGGGTTGACCCTTATCTATATAAAGAATTCCTTATAGCCCTTTTAGGGCAAGAAAGTAATTGAAAGCATTTATTGTGCAATTTTACCCTAGCCACAAAAGAAATCATCACTACTCCCCCAAAGGTTTTTCTGTTGGGTTTTTATGTCCTAAAAACTCGCCGTTTGTAAAATAATAAATATTTTCTATTATCAATATGCTTGTTTTCATAAATTGTACGAAAGTCTAAATCCAATAAACTAAGACCCATGACTATTGTATGAGTACTTAAACTTTATGTGGAGACATAAAAGTGGATTAGGTTCGAGTAAATAGTCAAAATGATCTATGGTACATGATTGAGGTTGGGTACCTTATTCTAGTAACACCATTGGATGCGTCTTACTCTGTAGTTGTTACAAGGAGTTGTAAAGTGCTATATACGATGTGATCATAATTCATACATGTTACGACATGAAGAGTGGGAGCGTCCTATGCAATGAGTTTGCATAAGATCAGGACCAAGAAATAAATCACTCTTACTTTATAACGTTGTTTACTGTTTAAGACTGAATATTTTACCTAGATGACCTTGGTAACTCAATCTTAATCCTAAGCCAACTATGAACTCCTGTTTATTCGGGATTGCCCTTAGATTTGCATAGCTTAGGGTTGGCTCAACAGCGCCAGCTCAATAAGACTCCCATTTCAGGGGTAATACCATATAGATAGCTGGGGATATAGGGTACAAGACGGAATTCACGCCTACCCGATTTAGGGACAGAAGAAAGGTTGTTCTATCAAGTATTGAATTTGGGTTTTAAATAAGGGGCCCCACCCTCTCACTGGGCTGAGGGAGTTTGGTTTAGTGATTGGATCACAAACCAGTTGTTCATTAGAGGATCAATAGGGACTTGAGGAATAAGACATAATCTCGGGGGTAAAACAGATATTTGACCCAGCCGTTATTATGAATAACCTGTGAAAGGTCGACTTGTTGATTATGGTTAAATCACGTGGACAATATATATCTACCGTGAGGGGAGTTCAACTATGAGCTATAGTGAAATGTCCCATTAGTTAACAAATGGGGATTAGATCGAACTAATGAGTTTAGTCGATTAATCTCGAATCGTTGGAGCCCATGATCTGTAGGTCCGCTAGGTCCCCCTACTAGTGCGTAAATGGATAATCTTTAGGTAGCTTGAGAAATTAATTTGAAACGTTCAAATTAAATGGAACAAGGGAATATATATTTAAATGTGATTTAAATATATGAAGATGATTATTGTGCAAAAAAAATAATTTAAGATGATGTTAAATTAATTAATATTTCAAATTAATTTAAGAAAAAAAAATTCAATTAAAATGGTTTTAAAATCATTTTTTGTTTTAAAAGAAAAATGAAAATTCGTTTTGCATGTTGCACAAAATGGAAAATGAGTTTTTTCCATTACCTTCATCTTCATGCTTACACAAAGGCCATTATCCTCTCTTCATTGATTCTCCAAGCATGAGCTGCAAGCCATGCACTCCACTTCTTTGCATGTTCATCTACAATATATAAAGAAGTTTGGAGTCATTTGAAAAGGATTAATGCATAATTTTTTAGAGAAAAATTTCTATGAGAAGAGACTATCTTCTTTGATCGACTGCTGTGAGTTCTTCTTGGCTCTTCACTTCTTCAAACTGTTCTTAAGTCCCACAACTCTGCCTAAAGCTCCAAGTGAATAGTAGGGAAGGCTTTGAGGTGGTTCATGGTGATATCAAGTGAAGATTGTTGTTGTACACTCGTTTTCTTGGAGAGTTCTTCAAAGGTATGATCTTAAAACCCACTTTTTAGAAAAACATGCTTTAGTTTCTGCCAAAATTAGTAAATTTAAATGCTTTTGGATCCTTGATACTTCCGCTGCATGTTATTTAATTCTTTCATTTTCCTCCTCACCCTCTTCCAACAGTTGGATACTATTTTTCCTTCTATTGGAATCCTTGAGAATAATAAGGTTACTCTCGTGGTCGTGTTCAAGATTGTTCGAAGAAACGTTTGTGTTCAAGATTGTTGGAGGAGTTGTTCATTGGAACATTGAGAAGATCGTTCTAGGAGCTTGGAAATCTATAAAGGTGAGAATGGTTTTATCCTTTCCCTAAAGTATGCTATTTTACATGTTTATTATACATATATTCTGTTTTAGTACACTGAATTTGTTTAAATAAAAATCAATTTGTGGGGTGCAAGTCATTCACACGCTTTCGCTCGAGATTCAATCCCTTCAATTGGTATCAGAATTTAACTTTTTGCATATTCTTTCTTCGTACTTTTGAAACAAAAATTAGTTTAGAGGTGAGTTATTAAATCTGTATTTTGAATAAAGGTTTGCAAGATTTGATGTTTTTTATTTTGGCACACAAATTACTTTTAATTTGATTAAAATTTAAGAGCCCGTTGTATTTTTTTAGCAATTTAATTCTTGCTTCGAGTCTGTAAGTCTTCGATCAAAAGAGCAACTATTGCTGAAGAAATCGAAAGAAATAAAGGTGTTCGGGGCAAGTTCGGAGACGAAAATGAGCAAAACAGAAGCATTCTATCCTTTAGCGTCGCGATGCTGCTATTACAGCATTGCAATGCTAAAAGGCGAGGCAACGAGACGCAACGTATCGGATTCATAGTTTGATGGAGCTGTGACGGCATGCGCATGAGGAATGATGTAGTTGAAGTTTAGTTTTAACCTATTTTGTGTTTTTTTTGTTGTATTTTTAATTAATATTAATTAATTAATTTTGCATTAGGATGCCAAAAATCAGTCCAATTTTTTCTTGTTAAATTAATTTAATTATGCATTGGATGTGTGTTTAGATTAATATTTGAATTCATATTACGTATTGTATGTCATATAAATTCAAAAATACCCACCTTAGGATAAACATATACATACATCATAATTAAATATAAGGGTTATATTTTATAGATGCATGATTAAATTAGCATGCTCATGCATCATGATATAAGTGTTATGTTATAATGATGTATGATTACATTAAGTCTATCCATGCATCATGCTATATATTAAAAATGAATATGGAATTATGTATGCTTGATTTTCATGTATGATTTATATAAGTGTCATATTTATCAAATGAAAATGGAATTTGCATTGAGCATGACATTACTTAAATAAATATAATTATTGAATCGATGTCATTAGATGCAAATTTATAGGTTTTAATAAAGCATTAAATTATAAGTGTTATAGTTTTAATGAGATAATTTAAAATCTATAGTCAAGAATTTCATGCAAACATAGATCCAAATTAATTTTAAATGGTTTAAAACTGATCAATTTAGACTTATGTTGGAGTTATTTCTAATGGGATTAGAAATAGGTCAATCTTTTTAATTTGTTTTAATAGAACTAAAATGAATTTAATCAAAATATTAAATTTATAAAATAATTGTCCATAAGGGACATTTGTCTAAGGAACGTTCTATCTAGGTGGGGTATTTAAACTGACGAAAATGGAACACCTCCACTTGGGAACTGACCTAAAAGGTGAATTGTGCAAATATTTTATAAGTATGAAATAAATGATTGATTTTATTAAAAAGTTAAATAAATGAAATCAAGTATTGATAAATCATTCAATATAAATGTTATATTGAGCAAATTAAAAAGACTTAGATAAATTCATTAGCTGGTTTATTAAACCAAGTATAATAAAATCCTAAAAATATTAGAACACTTTAGTGTGAGGAAATTGGTATATGTGATATATCAAGCTTCGACTCTCACATCTCTAAGAGTTTACGCCGTGAGATCCATACTTGGCTTCGTGTCGCCCTGGGCGCAGCCTCCCTTCGGAAAGTGTTTGCATGTGTTAATAACAAGGTGAATAGGAAAAGTATTCATAGTAAGTGGGAAAGGGACATATGTCAATATATCCTACGGTATCCTCCATTAAGTTACATCGTGAGATTCCTATGGTTTGCCTGTGTGTTGTCCTAGAGCGACCATCCCTTCGAAGGGCCTGATCATAGGAGTCAGAACAGTGCAAACTCTAACAATAGATAAGGTTTCTTAGGTTAATCTTCAATAATTGTCTTTCCTCACAGTAGCCTATTAAAGCGTACCTCTGAGATCTGAATATGAGAGGGTCACACTTACAAGATGAATTAAGCTAGTTAATGAATCCTTGACCGAAACAGCAATAGCTAAAACTATAAGAATAAGAGTTATTCTGGTATTAGTGATTGGCTGAGATTGTTTGAATTTAGAGGAGGAGTATCTGATCACCCTTCGGTGGCTATTACTCTAAACCTCTGAAGTATCGCTACAAAAACTAAAATCAATAGTTTAATTAGGGTTCTATGATTACATGTAATTTTTTGCTAAATTTATTGGATAATTATATAATGGGTTAAGACAAATATAACTAATACAGTCAACTAATATTTGTTTTAGCATGTCTTCCACAGTCATTTCCTTGCTTAAAAATGAAAAAAAAAAATTAATCAGTGAAAACTATGGGACGTGGAAATCTAACCTGAATACGATTCTGATTATTGATGATCTGCAGTTTTTCTTGATGGAGGAATGTCCTCCAGTCCCCACTCGCAATGCATCCCAAGCGTTGAAGGATGCTTATAACCATTGGACGAAGGTCAATGACAAGGCCCGAGTCTACATCTTGGCAAGTCCGTTTGACGTTCTTACCAAGAAGTATGAGGTCATGATGTCTACACGTCAGATTATGGAGTTCCTCTAGGAGATGTTTGGACAATCGTCCATTCAGATTCGACATGAGGCCCTCAAGTACATTTACAATGCACGCATTAAGGAAGGCCAATCAGTAAGAGAACATGTTCTCGACCTGATAGTCTAGTTTAATGTTGCCGAAACGAACAGAGTAGTCATTGACGAGAAGAGTCAGGTGTCCTTTATTTTAGAATCTCTTCCGAAGAGTTTTCTTCAATTCTGCAGTAATGCAGTTATGAACAAAATACAGTACACCATGACTACCCTTCTTAATGAGTTATAGACTTATGAGTCCCTTATGAAAGGTAAGGGTCCAGTAGAAGGAGAGGAAAATGTTACCCATTCTAGAAAGTTCCACAAGTATTCATCTTCAGGAACTAAGTCTGTTCCTCCATCCTTTGGTTCTAAGAAGATCCAGAAAAAGAAAGGAGAGAAGGGGAAAGCTCTCGCTGCTGGGAAGGGCAAGGGTAAGGCTAAGGCTGACAAGGGAAAATACTTCTACTGCATTGTGGATGGTCACTGGAAACACTATTTCCTTAAGTACCTTGCTGAGAAGAAGAAATAGAAGGAAGGTAAATATGATTTACTAGTTCTAGAAACTTGTTTAGTGGAAAATGACCATGATGCCTGGATACTTGATTCAGGAGACATTTATCACATTTGTTCTTCTTTACAAGGAATTAGTTCCTTCTAAAAGCTCGAGAAGGATGAAATGACGCTCAAGGTTGGAACGGGAGATGTCATTTCAGCTCGTGCAGCGGGAGCTGCTAAGTTGTTTTTTAGAAGTAGATTTCTGTTTTTAGAAAATTTATACATTGTTCTCAAAATGAGGAGGAACCTTGTTTCTATTTTCTGTTTAATTGAACAATCGTACTCTATTTCTTTTTCTTCTAATGAAGCGTTCATTATGAAAAATGGTGTGACTCTATGTTTAGCTAAACTAGAAGATAACTTATATGTGTTAAGACCAATTGAATCAAAAGCACTTTTAAATCATTAGATGTTTAAAACTTCAATACTCAAACAAAAAGACGAAGAATTTCTCCAAGTAACAATGATATGTATCTTTGGCATTTGAGATTAGGTTACATAAATCTTGATAGGATTGGGAGATTGGTAAAGAATGAACTTCTAAGCAAGTTAGAAGATGATTCACTACCTCCGTGTGAATCCTGTCTTGAAGAAAAAATGACGAAAAGACCTTTAAGTGGAAAAGGTTATAGAGCCAAAGAGCCCTTAGAGCTCATACATTTGGATATTTATGATCAAATGAATGTAAAGGCTAGAGGAAGGTAAAAATACTTCATTTCTTTCATAGATGATTATTTGAGGTATGGTTACTTATATCTAATGGAACATAAAATTGAAACCTTTGAAAAGCTCAAAGAGTATAAGGCTAAAGTTGAAAACTTATTAGGTAAAACAATTAAAACACTTCGATCTGATCGGGGCGGAGAATACATGGATTTAGAATTTCAAGACTATATTATAGACTATGAAATTCAATCCCAACTTTTAGCACCTGTATACCTCAACAAAATGGTGTATCAGAGAGGAGAAATAAAACTTTATTAGATATAGTTCGTTTTATGATGAGCTATACTCAATTGCCTAACTCGTTTTAGAGGTATGCAGTAGAAACTGCATTTGACATCTTGAATAGTGTTCCCTCGAAGAATGTTTTCGAAACACCTTTTGAGTTATGGAGGGGGTGTAAACCGAGTTTACGTTACTTCAGAATCTGGGGTTGTCCTGCACATGTGTTAGTGACAAATCCTAAGACGTCAGAACCTCATTCAATATTATGCCAATTTGTCGGTTACCCTAAGGAAACGAGAAGTGGCCTGTTCTATGACCCTCAAGAAAACAAGATGTTTGTATTGACAAATGCTACATTTTTAAAGGAAGACCACACGAGAGATCATAAGCTACATAGCAAAATAGTATTAAGTGAAGCTACTGATGAATCAACAAAGGTTGTTGGTGCACCTGGTCCTTCATCAAGAGTTAATGAAGAAGGCAGCACTTCAGGTCAGTCTTCTCCTTCTCAATAATTGAGAGTGCCTCCACGCAGTGGAAGGGGTTTTGATATAACTTGACCATTACTTGGTTTTAACTAAAACTCAAGTTGTATACCAGATGATGGTGTTAATGATACATTATTACATTTATGATGCATGAATATGCTTACTCAAAACATGCATTTAAATATATAACAATTATATTTAAAGCATGGGCATGCTTATATTAATCATGTAACCATATAACATTTATATGATGTATGATCATGTTTATCCTAAGGTGGGATTTTAAAACTACATGCCATACATTATGCCACATATATAACACACAGTTAAATAATGTATCATATGCATATAAAACTATATAAAAGCTATGATAGACCAAATGTTGGCACCCTAATTTTAACAAAATTAAAATTACATAAGAAAGTTGTCATCCTTGCATTGGAAGAGATTTTTGTGATTCCCTATCTGTCAGGTACCTTCCATGATGCAAAATCGAGACGGATAAGGGATTTCCACTGAACTCCACGCATGGCAGACAAAATGCTCGATGCATGGTGCCTTGCTCGTCGCATGGGTTTCGAGTACCGCATGTGTTGGACAATGAAGCTCAATGCATGGGCATCGTCCCTCCGCATGTGACTATGAGCATTGCATCCACCACATCTAAGTCCCTTCACCGCATGGGTTTGCGTTCAGCCTTGTAAGTGTCGACGCATGGTATACGTGGACGCGTTTACCTTCAAGCTCCTCTGCTTTGCAAGGCCATCACCCTATCGCATGGAATGCGTCCTGCTATAAGCCATCATCGCATGCCATCTCACTGCAAGCCATCATTGCATGCCAGGATACCAGGCGTCGTGAGACAGAAGTAAATCCTCTGTGTTTTATCTAAAAAAAAATGGACCCCAGACAACTTCGTTTCTAACCTGAACGACCCAAAAATGCAGACACGATNCTCTGCTTTGCAAGGCCATCACCCTATCGCATGGAATGCGTCCTACCATAATCCATCATCGCATGCCATCTCACTGCAAGCCATCATCGCATGCCAGGATACCAGGCCGCGCGAGACAGAAGTAAATCCTCTGTGTTTTATCTAAAAAAAAATGGACCCCAGACAACTTCGTTTCTAACCTGAACGACCCAAAAATGCAGACACGATGGCAAAAATAAAATGCCTAAACAATAGGCCCTTACATTGACCAAATCAACACAAAATTTTACAATCTATGGTGCCAATAAATAAAATTATCTATCAAGAAATACCTATACATTTTCAAGCAAAATACAAAAGAATAACCCACCTCATGAACTGATTTTTGTTTCAAAAAAACAAAAAATCAAAATGCAAGAAAAAATTGACTTTGATACCAATTGAAGGAATTACGTGGGAAATGCCTTACATTTAGACATTCGATTTTTATGGAAACAAAAATAGTAAAATGAAACATGCATCTGTAGGATAAACATTCAACAAAATAATAAGCATGCTATAAAAGAGGAATAAGAGAAGAAATCAAAACTCACCTTTGTTGATTCTTCTAGCTTTCCTCTTCCACCGTTATCAACGACTTCGAACTTCTCCAATGAAGAAAGACATCACCAACAAAGTTACCTTGCTATTCTCTATGGTTCTAAAGAACTTGGATGAGTGGTCTTTAAGAACTTTTAAGGAGGAAAATGGTAGAGAATTTTTAGAGAGAAGGTGGAGGCTAGGTTTTTCTTTTGTGTAATCAAACCCCTTTTCTTTTTCCCTTAATTGGCTATAAGGATATATTTATATAGAAAAGAGTTGACCCTTTCTCCAAGTATTTCCCTTTATACCCTTTGTGCTAATTAATTAAATAACTCTTATTTGATTAATTGACACATTAATTAAATGACCATATATTAAATCCTATTTAATATATATTTAATTAATTATCATAAAGATCATATATTTATACTATGGAGTTAATTAACCATTAATTAATCAATTAACTTATATTTAATATGGAGTTAATTAACCATTAATTAATCAATCCGATTACATTTAATATGGAGTTAATTAACATATAAATATCACATATTTATATGTATACATCTTTTTATGAATCTAATTCATATAAATCTAATATTTGAATCTTATTCAAATATATCTCTCTTACATAATTTGGATTATAGATCATATCTATAATTAACCATTATACATTAATCTTATTAATATAAAGTTCTCTCATTTGATTTGAACAATTTAAATCATTCCTTATTACTATCCTTTAGTGGGCTAACAAGGGGACCTTATGGACCTACAGATTAGAAGCTCCAATGATATGAGATTAATTAATTAAACTTCTTTAATTCAATTAATCAATATTCATTAACTACTGATCACTCCACTAAAGATTGATAGCTGAACTTTTCGCACTGTAGATATATTTTTTTGTCCATGGATATAACTAATCAACAAAGCGATGACTCTTCATAAATGCTCATAACTACAGATGGGTCAAAATACTGTTTTACCCTTGCAATTACATCTAATTCCTTAAGTACCACTAAATCCTTTAATGAACAAACAGTTTATAGTCCAACTATAAATTAACACCACTCGAGCCAGTGAGAGGTGGAGGCCTCATTATTCAATACCCCAAACTAGCTATTAAGGGAGTAATTTATCTACTTTACCGAGGAATGGGAAGGAGTGAATTCCATCTTGTGTAGTTGTGTTCACAGGTCCCTAATAAAAAAAATCTCTAAAATGGTAGGCTTATTAATTCGGCTACCATGGCCACTCTCACCCATACAGATCAAAGGACTGTCGTCATAACAAGAGTTTACAACTCACTTAGGATTAAGGTCAAATCTCCTATGATCATCCTAGTGAAATATTAGTTTATTCAAGTAATGGTGTTATAAAGATAAACTAATTATTTTGTGGTCCAGTCTATGTATAAACTCTTTTATATAGGATACCCCCACTCACATGTCTTTACATGAATAATATGGTTCATATTGTTTGTAATAGTTATATCTCATGTAACAATTACAAAGTAGGTCGTATTTGCAGTGTTAAGAAGATAAAACACCCAACCTTCATCCATTTATTGTAGATTTTTTAGGTTATTTCTTGAACATGAACCACCTGTATGTCAACCACACACTATTTAAGTGACATCATATAACCTTGGATCTTAGTTTATTAAATTGAATTAATGTTGTGTAAATTTCAAATAAAATACCTATGATTTTATTAGATAAATAATTTGTGTTAACAAAACTACAAACCACAAAATACACTAAGACATCAACCCCAACAATCTCCCACTTGTCCAAAGCTAATGGAATGTATCAAAATACAATAAAGACGAGTGGGAAAGTAAAGTATCAATATACAATATAAAGTAAAGTATCAATATAAAATACAATAAACTAAGGCCTATAATATACCCAATAAAATCTCCCACTTACCCTAGCATAGACGACTCATATCTCGTAGACCCAGACCCTCTAGTTGACTCTAAAAAACTTTAGCTATTAGAGCCTTTGTAAATGGATCAGTAATATTGTGCTCCGAGGCAATCTTTGTGATGATCACATCTCCCCGTTGCACAATCTCTCTAATAAGATGATACTTGCGCTCTATATGCTTTCCACGTTTATGGCTATGAGGCTCCTTGGAGTTTGTCACAACACCACTGTTATCATATTAAAGTGTGATCGACAAGGACATATTTGGAACAACTTCCAAATTTGTGAGAAATTTTCTGAGCTAAACGACTTCTTTAGTAGCTTCACAGGCAGCTACATACTCAGCCTCCATGGTGGAATCTGTAATACAACCTTGCTTAATGTTGCGCCATACTATAACTCCTCCATTCAGAGTGAACACTGATCTTGATGTGAATTTCCTCGAATCCTTATCAGTCTGAAAATCAGAGTCAGTGTATTATGTAAAGATCAAATCCTCAGCATCATACACAAGTATGTAGTTTCTCGTTCGCCTAAGATACTTGAGAATAACTTTAACTGTTGTCTAGCGATCAAATCCTAGATTGGATTGATATCTATTGACTACTCCCACTGCATGACAGATGTCCGGTATAGTACATAACATGGCATACATAAGGCTACCCACTACAGATGCATAGGGAATCTGTCTCATCTTCTCAACCTCTTAAGACACTGTTCCTTAGACAAGATATTTCCATGTCTGAAAGGTAACAAACCCTTGTTGGAATTTTGCATCGAATATTTGACAAGCACTTTGTCAATATAAGATGCTCGAGACAAGGCTAGTGATTTGTTCTTTTGATCTCTTATAATTGGCTACCTAGAACACATTGTGTTTCACCCAAATTTTTCACTTGGAATTAAGCAGCTAGCCATTATTTAATGGTTGTCAGGTAACCTACATATTTCCCAATGAGTAGGATATCATCCACATACAACACAAGAAAGCTACTGAACTGTTAATGATCTTTTTATAAACACAAGACTCATCAACATTTTGATCAAAGCTTTAAGATTTGACTTCAACATCAAACCTTTTATTCCAAGATCAAGATGCTTATTTCAACCCAAAAATGGATCGATTAAGCTTGCAAACTGATGCATTATTTTATGTGATGAAATTATGGAATGAGATGCGGTGATGGAAATGCATTGAGCAACGAGTTTTCTCAGTGTAATCCAAGTATAAACCCCACTGAGTTTCCTGGTAAGTCCAGGGTCGAACTCAGGGACTTGGGAAAACAATATGCGGAGGTAATTTCTCAGAAGACTTTGCGGTAACCAAGAAATTAAATAGTTTTTTTGGGTTTTTGTTTACGGTAATAAAATAAATAAATGCGACGGATTTGAGAAAGGTTGATTATGTGGAGGAACGGGTTGAGAAGGTCTTTAGCTAGCGTTTCCTGGGAATGCGTCAGACTATGCAATCATGCTACACTTATGCAACAGCAAATCATTTTTCAATGCAAATGCGGTGCTCCAAGTCTAGGATGCATGTGTTGAGTGCAACGATGTCCATAGAGCTTATTCCTAAGTCTCTACTCTTTTTCTATGCGATGATGCAAAATGCATACAAGGATAAGATGACTGCACACAATCATATCCTATCTCTAGGATGCATGCGATGCGTTAATAGCAAACAGTGCTTATTCCTAAGCTCATATCTCTTGACTATGCATTATAATCTGACTCTTCCGAGCCTAGATTCTAACATGACGTTTCCAAGCCTAGATCTTATCCTTAGACTACCCTCCCGAGTCTCTCTAATGGATGAATGAAGAATACATAATACAAGATAATCGTATAGAGTGAATATCCCCAGTTAAGCTAGCTAAGTACTTCTCAACCCATTCGACAGATTTAGCTACTCATGCGTGAAGAACAAAGAGTGAACATATATAAAGAAGTAAATTCCATTTCTATAAATAAGTTTGAGAACAAAATGACAATGAAAGTTAAGGATAGAGAGCCCGATGGCAATCCCTTGCTTCCCAAGGCCTTTACACTGTCAAGTCTATTCTGTTCAAAAGATATTCCTACTTCCGCAGGAGCTGACCCTCTCTCTGATCTTGAAGCTTCCAACACTCTCCCAAGTTCACCGGAAAGATCTATCGGCACAATCTCGCTTCTCTCGCTTCCGCCTTAAAATAAAAGAAAATCTAAGAACAAGGCTAAACTATTTAAGGGAAAATTCTCTAACTTTTCAAACTTGCTGAACTAGCTGAACCCTTTTTCTGAAGGTTGCCTTCGGTATTTATAAAGCTTCGGGGTGAAAGACAGCTTCTCTCTTATGATTGCACAGATGAGATGACTTTAATTCTCTAACTGATGCGCCGAATATTTGTCACCGAAAAGCTGAGTGTACTTGTTATCGTTAGCGGCTCGTCAACTTAATTCAGATTCGACCGTCATCAGCTTTCTGTCCCATCGTGATTAATTATGCTTTTCACCCAGATGCGCCTACCAAGTTGTGCCGGCTCTATGCGTCAATCCTTCTTGATCAGATGTTTGCGAGCACAAATCATCACAAAGCCTTGTGGTAACGCTTGAGACACTAATCTCATTCGATCTGCTCTTCATGCACTCGTCCGTTGATTTCTTGTGATCGCGCTTTCCGCCTTACGTCAACGCATATTCTGCATAAAAATACAAAAGTTAACTATTTCTATACGATGGATGCATGCGATCGCAATGTTATAAACTTAATGCTTTTTGGACGCCATCTAACATATTTTATCAACGCAACCCTTCATTGTTTAATAACTTAGCACTATAATAACGTGAATGTCTGCCCGTTATACACCCCCAAATTTAAACAATGCTTGTCCTCAAGCATAAGCTAAAGATTTCCTTTAGAAAATCGACCGCAATCTCTTTTCCTAGATTCCTCAAGGGTACTCCATTCAAATCCTATACACCAAAATTTCCTTAATTCTTATTCAAGTCTCTTCTTAAAATATTTCTAAGACCTAGGGACCGCAAGCTTAACCTTCAAAAAGACTTTACTAGATTCTAGAACATCGCACGATTTATTCAAAAAAAAAAATTTCACTGGGGTGTCAAATGATTTTTATCCTTGCATATTTTTTTACATTATTATTTTTTTTCTCCCTGACATTGCGCTGATCCAAGTGCCTCGCTTTCGTTTTGGCTTGCCTCCACGTGTGTAATGCGGACATCCAACTACGAGCAAGGTGCTCTTTCTTAGACTAAACTCATACCTACTTGGCAGTGGAGTTACAGTCATTTATTTATGCGTTGATCCTGGTGACTTACTTTCGTTTTGGCTTGCCCCCACGTGTGTCATGCGGACATCCAACTATGGGTATGTGCCCTTCACAACTTAACTCTTATCAACATGAATTTTCCCATTGCGTTGACAGTGGAGTTGTTATTCTCAAAATTTTCCTCTTCATTTTTTTAGAAAGCTAAAAAAAATAGCAAGGTCGAAAATAATACCTCACCCCCAAATTTAAAATGCGACAATGTCCTTATTGCCAAAAGATTGAAAGAAGTCATGTGATGTTCTTAGGAAGTTTGGTAAAGGGTCAATTTGAAAGAAAGCTAGCAGACCACTAACTTTTAGAAATATTTCATGAGGTGACTTTTCTAAGATTAAGTGGACTCTAGTGTATATGAAAAAATAGAAGATGCGTTTCATAATTGAAATCATAATTGGCAAAAAGAAAGCATGCAGTGACTTACTAAATTTATCGATGTTAAATGATTGTGATAATCAAAGAGGATGCGATAATAAAACTTTCAAAATTAAAATGTGATGCGATAGTGCAGAATTTGGAATAAAGTGAAGGAAAAATACAACCCCCAAATTTGCTCTGTCGCCTGCATGGTTTGTTGACACATCTTGCTTTGTGGCGATCTTCTTCTTTTGGATTGCGATGACGGAATAAAGTAGTTGTTTCTTTGTATGGCGCCTCCGCAATCGTGTACCTTGATCGTTTGCAAAAAAAAAAACATTGAGAGGGTTAAATGATTTTAAACAAAACAAAATCTTTTTCCACAATTAT
>NC_052360.1:26232891-26278425 GCF_009727055.1 Benincasa hispida
CCCTTTCTTCGCTCCCATGCTGTTAATTGCGATGCCTTGTATCAAACTTATCATCACAGTCATTTGATTTTGAAGGGATGAGATGGCCCCGTTGTTTACGTCACTGTCTTTAATTCTTAATCTCTGATCGTTTTCTCGCCAATCCTCGTGATTTTTAGAGATGTGATCCAGTATACTCTTGGCCTTCTCATATGTTTTGTCAAGCAGACCACCAACTGTTGCCGCGTTGGCAGCAGTCTGTGAAGCAGGGTTCAGTCATTGGTAAAAAAATCTCCATCTGCAGACAGTCTGGTAAGCCATTATGTGGACAGTATTTTACTAGCCTCTTGAAACTTACCCAGGCATCGCTGAGCAATTCGTCATCTTCTTGTTCAAAATTTGTTATTAATTTCCTTCTCCTGGAATTCTCAGTTGGTGGGAAATATTTCTTCATAAACTTTTCGATGACTTGTTCCCACGAGGTTATCTCTCCTGGTTCGAGAGAATATGCCCATTTTCTTACCTGATCACACAAAGAAAATGGAAACAAAGTTAGTTGAACTTCTTCGGTAGAGATATTCGGGAACACAAAAATGTTGCAGATTTCTATGAAGCTCCGAAGGTGGGCGTGCGGGTCTTCGCCACGCCTCCCTTCAAACTGCCCAGTAGCCTGGATCATCTGTATCATTACCAGCTTCATTTAAAACCTCGATCCATCTAACGCTAGTCTTATGATTCCTTGAGAGAAATCGTAAAGGTTGGGCGACGCATAGTCCCAAATGAGTCTATTGCGGGCATTTGCCAGAAGAATAGGGTTGGCCATTATATTGTTCGCGTTTCCAGCCCTTTCTTCCGGTTGTTCCGCTATTCTTGGGGTTCTCTCTTGTTGTTGGCATTGTCTCTCAGTCTTCGTCGAAATATTCTCTCAATCTCCGGGTCGTAATTCGCCAGAGATTGAGAGCTACAAAGAAATCAGAAAAATTACCGTTAACACACTGATTTGGCAAAGTCCCCGACAACAATGTTAAAAACTTGATACATTATTTTATGTGATGAAATTATGGAATGAGATGCAGTGATGAAAATGCGTTGAGCAGCAAGTTTTCTCAGTATAATCCAAGTATAAACCCCACTGAGTTTCCTGGTAAGTCCAGAGTTGAACTCAGGGACTTGGGAAAACAATATGTGGAGGTAATTTCTCAGAAGACTTTGCGGTAACCAAGAAATCAAATGGTTGTTTTGGGTTGTTGTTTGCGGTCATAAAATAAATAAATGTGGCGGATTTGAGAAAAGGTTGATTATGCGGTAGATACACTGAGTATGTGGAGGAACGGGTTGAGAAGGTCTTTAGCTAGCGTTTCCTGGGAATACGTCAGACTATGCGATCATGCTACACTCATGCAACAGCAAATCATTTTCCAATGCAAATGCAGTGCTCCTAAGTCTAGGACGCATGTGTTGAGTGCAACGATGTCCATAGAGCTTATTCCTAAGTCTCTACTCTTTTCCTATGCAATGATGTAAGATGCATATAAAGGCAAGATGACTGCACACAATCATATCCTATCTCTAGGATGCATGTGATGCGTTAATATAGCAAACAATGGTTATTCCTAAGCTTCTATCTCTTGGTCAAGCGTTCTAATCTGACTCTTCCGAGCCTAGATTCTAACTTGACTTTTCCAAGCCTGGATCCTGTCCTTAGACTACCCTCCCGAGTATCTCTAATGGACGAATGGAGTAAACATAATACAAGATAATCGCATAGGGTGAATATCCCCAGTTAAGGTAGCTAAGTACTTCTCAACCCATTCGACAGATTTAGCTACTCATGCATGAAGAACAGAGAGTGAACATATATAAAGAAGTAAATTCCATTTCTATAAATAAGTTTGAGTACAAAATGACAATAGAAGTTAAGGATAGAGAGCCCGGTAGCAATCCCTTGCTTCCCAAGGCCTTTACACTGTCAACTCTATTATGTTCAAAAGATATTCCTGCTTCCGCAGAAGCTGGCCCTCTCTCTGATCTTAAAGCTTCCGGCACTCTCCCAAGTTCACCGGAACGATCTATCGGCACAATCTCGCTTCTCTCGCTTCCGCCTTAAAATAAAAGAAAATCTAAGAACAAGGCTAAACTATCTAAGAGAAAATTCTCTAACTCTCCGAATTTGCCGAACCCCTTTTCTGAAGGTTGCCTTCGGTATTTATAGAGCTTCGGGGTGAAAGGCGGCTTCTCTCTTATGATTGCACAGATGGGATGGCTTTAATTCTCTGACTGATGCGTTGAATATTTGTCACCAAAAAGCTAAGTGTACTTGTTATCATTAACGACTTGTCAACTTAATTCGGATTCGACCGTCATCAGTTTTCTGCCTCATCGTGATTAATTATGCTTTTCATCCAGATGCGCCCACCAAGTTGCGTCGGCTCTATGCGAAAATCCTTCTTGAGCAGATGTTTGCGAGCACAAATCACCGCAAAGCCTTACGGTAATGCTTCGCTCGTCTGTTGATTTCTTGTGATCGTGCTTTCCGCCTTGCGTCAACGCATATTCTGCATAAAAATTACAAAAGTTAACTGTTTCTATGCGATGGACATATGTGACTGCAATGTTATAAACTTAATGCTTTTTGGACACCATCTAACATATTTTATCAACGCAACCCTTCATTGTTTAATAATTTAGCACTGTAATAACGTGCATTTCTGCCCGTTATCACAAACCTTTTGCTCTTGACCTTGTTCAATGAATCCTTCTGGTTAGGTCATATAGATGGTCAAGATTACCATTCAAAAAGACAGTCTTGACATCCATTTATCATATCTCATAGTCATAATCTATGGCAATAGATAAAAGAATCCGAATATACTTAATCATAGCAACAGGTGAGAAAGTTTATGAAGGTTCTCATTGAAGAGAACCTTGAGTAGAAGCGGGATCGTCCCAATTTCCATTTTTAAGAGAAAGTAATTTTTACAGAAAAGAAAATACAAATTATGCATTTACATAAATTATAGCATGCTTAATTAAGAGAAACTTAGGGTTTCAGAAACCATTACCTTTGAAGACCTTCTTCAAGAATCTCTCAATCAAGAAACGAACACTACCATAATGGCGACCTTGATATTCTTAGGTAGAGAATCCATGAGTGGTGGACTCTAACTATTCTGGAATGAGGGAAAGGATGAGAGTAAACAGGAGGATGAGGAATTTTGGTTGATCTCTCATAATAAAAACTCTCACAGAACTTTTCTATCATTCTCGTCTTTGTCACCATCATCAAGGAGACTCTTTCCTATTCAAAGACAAATAACCCTATCCATCCACTTACGTGTGTGGAGAGAAAAGAGAGGGAGGGAGTTATAACTTCCTCCCTCATTTAAATTAAAATTACAATTAATATATATATAAATATGATAATTAACTTATCATATATATATTAAATTATATGTTATATCAAATATAACATATAATCTATAGTTTTAATGTTGTATCATATACAATATAACCTACAGATTTTTTTTCTTTCATATGACATTTAATATAAATCACATATCAAATTTAACAATTATGAATCAATTCATATAAATAATATTTGAATCTTATTCAAATATTTATTTCCTCTCATAATGTATAAATACATTATACCAATTATATCACATATAATTAAAATAACTTAATTATATCATATATAATTTAATCCCGTATGAACAATTCAAATTAATCCAAAAACAAATTCTCATTTAATCATATTGAGCTACCAAGGGAACCTCATGGACCTGTAGCTTAAAGCTCCAATGGTACATGAATAATTAATCAAACTCTTTAATTAAATTATTCACCATCCGTTAATTGTCGGGCACTCCACTAAAGAACGACAGATGCACTATTTACATTACATATATATTTCTGTATCTATTGGATATAACCAATCAACAATACGATGACCCTTTACAAATTGTTCGTAAGTACAGTTGGGCCAAAATTACCATTTTACCCCTATTGTTACATCTAACTCCTTAAGTACCACTGATCCCTCTAATGAACAATAGATCATAGTCCAGTTATGACTAAACCCCTCTCGAGCCAGGAGAGGGTGTGGCGCTACATTGTTCAAGCCCCGAAATTAGCCTTTAAGGGAGCAATTTATCTACTTACCATGACTCAGGGAAGGAGTGAATTCCTTCTTGTGTAGCTGTATTCCCAACTCCCCAATCAGACGAATCCCCAAAATGGTAGACTTATTGAGTTGACGATCTGGCCATTCTCACCCATACAAATCAAAGGACCACCCTCATAGGTAGGATTTCATACCTCACTTAGGATTTAGGTCATATTAACTATGGTCATCTTGGTGAAATGTAAGTCTTTATTATGAACGACGTTATATAATGAGACTAAATATTTTGTGGTCCGTCTTATACAAACTCCTTTGTATAGATTATCCTGCTCACATGTCTATACATGAATGATCAGGATCAGATTATTTGTAGCACTTTACAACAATTTTAACACCTACAAAGCAGGCCGTACTCGTAGTGTCACAAGGATAAGGTACTGATGCGTTGTGAATTGTGATGCGATTATGGTGTGAGTTTGTGGTGATGTGTTAAGCATTGCACATACAAGTTTTCCTAATAAGACCCAAGTATAAGCCTCACTAGGTTTCCTGGTAAGTCCAGAGTCGAACACAGGGACTACTGAGTAAATATGTGACAGCTACTTTGATTCTCTTGCGGTGGTGAAAACAAATAAGTTGGATGGTGTTTTGATAAAGAATATTTCCTATTGACAGAGTTCGAACAAAGAGTTGATGAAATCAAAAATTACAATGAGTATGCGGTGAACGAGTTGAGAAAGGGTTTACCTAACACTTCCTAAGATTACGTACAAGCTATGCGATCATGCTACCCACAAACAACAGCATGTCGTCTCTCAATGAAAATGTCATCATTCCTATTTCTAGGATGCATGCGATGTATACGAAAAATTCGATAGGACTTATGTCTAAGCTCTATTCTTGTCTATGCGATGATGCATAATGCACACATAAAACAAGGTGACTGCATACTATCATATCCTATTTTTAAGGTGTATGCTATGTGTAAATAGCGATAGAACTTAAGTCTAAATTTCTATTTCTTGCTTATGTGGTTCTAATCTGACTCTCTCAAGTATCTCTAAAGGGTGAATGATGCATATAAGACAAGATGATCGCATAAAATTTAAATCTTAGGTCATGCCAGCTAAGTACTACTCAACCCATTCGGAAATTTAGCTACTCATGCGAAATGTGGAGAAATTGAATATAGATTGAAATGAGATTTCCATTTTCTCTAAATGAAGTGAAGAATACAAAATAACAATGGAATTTAGAGATAAGAAGCCCGGTAAACAATGTCTTGCTTCCCGTGACCTTTTACACAAATCACCGCAAAGCCTTACGGTAATGCCTCTCGCAAGTGTTAGCCCTCTCTCCCTTTGTAGCGCTTTCCGACAGTCTCTCGATCTTCCAGGAATGATCTTTCGGCTTTTTTGTCTCCTAGCTCATCTCCGTCCTCTAAATCTAAGTATGTACGTGAACAGACTAACGACTCTCTACTTGTATATGATCTAACTTGTTACAATGGTGGCCTTCAGTATTTATAGAGCTCAAGGTGAAGCAGCCTTTCTCTCTAATGATTGCAATGATAGGCGGTCATTAAATCTTCTGCTCTGATGTGCCGATTAATGATCATCGAAAGTTGAGTGTACTTGCTACAGTGTGGTTTTAACGGCTTGTCAACTAAATTCGGATTTGACCAATCTTTATGCGGCCATCTTTTTAGCAACTTCTCACGATCGCATGACTTTGCGATCGCAAACTTTCAAGCGCGCGGACGACTAATTCCTTGGATCGCAATTTTACTTGTGCCAATGCATTTTTCCTGAACAAAATAAGTGATTTAACTGCTTTTATGCGATGGGCGCATGCGATCGCTATTTCTTCAGTTTAGCGCTTTTGGACATGATATTGTTTATTTTTACCATCACATTCTCTCATTGTTTTACTTATTTACGCTGTAATAATGTGTATTTCTACCCGTTATCAGGTACCCAGCCTTATCCATCTACTGCAGACTATTTAGGTTATCACTTAAACAAGATCCACCTGTATGTCTCTATATACATGTTTAAGCTGCAAGATAACCTTGGATGTTAATTTATTGGTTTGTGGTTAATGCAATTAAAATATGGAATAAAATGTCATATATTTTATTAAATACACAATGAGTTTGTTCAAAACATTTACAAACTATAGGACCCTACGAGATTTAGGGCATGAACCCCAATAGTTTCTTCATAGTTCACTAACCTGGGTATAACCCTTTGCTACTAATCTAGCCGTAAAGGTTTGTCCTTTCCATCTACACACAGTTTTCTTTTATAGATCCATTTACAACCTATAGGTTTAACTCTATCAGGTTGATCTACGAGTTCCCAGACATAATTGGGGTGCATAATCTCCATTTTTTTTATCCATGGCTTTGATCCATTCATTTTTATCAACATCAACCATTGTCTTCTTGTAAGATGATGGAACCTCAACCTTATCATCTAATATGACGGTTTGAGTTTATGTTAAACCCAAATAGCAAGTAGGTTTGGTTACAAACCTTCAACTATGTCAAGGCTCTCTCAACACTTGAGAAAGATGTGTTTGACTAGATGAAGCAACATCAACAACTCTTGTTGAAGTTTTAGTAGTTTATCTAGAAATTTCATTTAATACGATTTAGCTTATTGGCTTATGTTCTCTAATGTGGTTTTCTTCAAAGAAATTAGCATTTTTCCATACAAATATTTTATTTTCTTTTGGATCGAAGAATAGACCACCTCTCGTTTTTTTAGAATAACCTACAAATAGGCATAATCTTGAACGTGGTTCCAATTTCTTTAGATTTTTCACAAGCACATATGTTGGAGATCCTCAAATTTGAGATGATGTAAACTACTTTACGACCTCTCCATAATTCAAAAGATGCTTCAGTAACATTCTTTGATGGAACCTAGTTTAAAAGGTAAGCTGTAGTCTCCACTGCATAACCTCAGAACGAAATAGGTAGAGAAACATAGCTCATCATAGAGCGAACCATGCCAACAGGGTTTTATTTCTCCTTTCTGGTACACCATTTTGTTAAAGTGTACCCGGTGTTGAGAGTTGAGATGTGATTCCATGTTCTATCATATAGTTCTAGAATTCAATATCCATGTACTCTCCACCTCAATCTGATTGAAATGTTTTAATCTTTTTACCTAACAAATTTTCAACTTGAGCCTTATACTCTTTGAATTTTTCAAGTGTTTCAAACTTATGTAAGTGACAAATATTCAAACCTTCCTTTGGCTTTTACACTTATCGGACCACAAAAGTCTGAGTTTATAAGTTCTAAGTGTTGTTTGGCTCCATAACCTTTTCCAGTAAAAGGTTGTTTTGCCATTTTTCCTTCTAGACAAGATTCACATATAGGTAAAGAATTTTCTTCTAACTCGTTTAGAAGTCCATTCTTAACCAACCTTTCAATCCTATTGAGATTAATGTGACCTAGTATTAGATGCCAAAGATGAGCATTATCTTTAGGAGAAAATTTTCTTTTCTTAGTTTTAGTGGTTGCAGTGTTGAACATTTCAATATTGTGGAGCATTTTAGATACTGATGACCTTAATACATATAAATTACCTTCGTTTGTTGTAGAAAAAATATCAATACCATTTTGCAAGACAGGTGTTTTTATCCTGAATAAAAAATACATTAAAAAAGTGTTCTAACAAACATGAAACTGAAATCAAGTTCCTTTAAAATTAAGAACATAGTAAACATTGTCTAACAATGTAAACTTTGATTAAAAAATACAACTTCAAACTCCCAACTGCGACTGTCGAGACAACCTCTCCTATTCCAACCTGTAGAGTCATCTCTCCCACTGCCAACTGTTTCCAAGAACTAGTTTCCTGTAAATAAGTGCAAATGTGGTTAGTGGCTCCTGAATCAAGTATCTAGGTATGGTTATCATTTTCCACCAAACACGTTTCTAGAACTAGTAAATAATTTAGGCAATTCCTTTTCCAATGCCGATCTTGGTTGCAATGATAATAAGTTCCTTTTGCAACTTTGACCTTCTTGCCCTTTCGGGTAGCAACAGTATTGGTGGCTTTATTCCCCTTTCGACCCTTCTTCTTTTTCCACTTCTTCACACCAGATGAAGAAGGTTACATAGATTTAGTTCTAGCGGTCGAACCTATGATAAACTTTTTTTTTGTTGGAGAAGGCAACATTTGCCTCCTCATTATTTCGTTTGGCTTTCATTAAAGACTAAAAAATCTATAGCTCGTTAAGGAGGGTGGTGAAGTTGTAGTCAATGTTTTTCATAACACAATTGCTACAGAATTGCAGAAAGCTGTCCAACAGCGATTGCATGATAAAGCTCACCTGACTCAGCTTATTTATAAGACTTCTATTCATCTCAACGGTATTGAAATGGTTCATCATGTTAAGGACATGTTCCCTAACAAACGATCTTTTAGCCATGCGCGCACTAAAGATGAACTCTTGCATCATGCATGGCTTGTGAGGAAGGTTTTCCAAACATGTTACTTAATGATTCCATAATCTGGCATGCAATGTTCATAGTTTCATGTTGTTTAGCCAGAACTTCAATTAAGTCTATCAAAATATAGACATTTGCCTTATCATTAGTCTTGATCCACTTCCCATAAGCATCACAAACACTTTGTGATGCATTGTGCCCAGGGCCAGGAGGACATTCCTCCGTGAGAACGAATTTGAGGTCATCCACTTCCAAAACCATATTCATCATATTTTTTCAAGTTGTATAATTTTCTCTAGTTAATTTTCGGCGCCAAGAAAAGTAACAATTGAGCTAGACATTCTGATACAAAAAGAAAATTACTTATATTAGACACTTGTGCAAAAAATCATTTTTCATTTTTATCCAATCAGTTTGGCAAAAATTAATGAACCCCAACATCATTGAATTTTGTAACAATACATTAAGTGATTTGGGATAAATGTCACCTCAGGGTGTATAACTATTCCTATCACAGAAGTGAAACACTCTCAATCCTATCACGGGCTAGGTACCTTATCCTGATAACACTATGAAAATGACTCACTTTGTATTTGATACAAACGTAATGATCCAATGCATTCGTATAGGTGACATACGATTGAGGGTATCCTATGTAAGGAGTTTTCATAAGACCGGACCACGAAATAGTAACCACTAGATGTAACACCATTAACTAGTTAGGTTCCTATTTCAATTGGATGATCTAGGCAACTTAGTCTTAATCATGAGTATATTAGGAACTCTGGTTCATGAGGGATTGTTCTTTGATTTATATGGTGAGAGTGGCTAGTTCGCCGACTCAATATGCCTACCATTATGGGGACAAGATCGAGTGGGGAGTTGGAAACATAATAATATAAGATGGAATACACACTTTCCTGTTTTTTAGGGTAAGTGGATGAGTTTTCTCTTAAGTGGTGTATCGAGGACTTCAACAAAGGGCCCTACTCTATTACTGGCCCGATGTGGGTTTTGAGTTTAGTCAATTAATCTTATATCATTGGAGCTTCTGATCTATAGGTCTACCAGGTCCCTTTGTTAGCTCACTAAAGGATATTAAAGAGGAATTATTTTAATTGTTCAAATCAATTTGGAAAAATTGTATATTAATATGATTATTATGTAATTGATCATGGATGTGATCTATAATCCAAATCAAGTTGGAAATAAACATTTGAATGACATTCAAATAATTAATTCAAGTGAATTAGATTCATAAATAATTATTAGTAAATAGAGAGATGTTGCACATAGACATACGATGTTTATGATAATTAAATATGTACGTTAAATTGGATTTAATGTATAAATAGTAATTTAATTAATGTGCTAATTAATTAAAGAGTTTGACCCTTCTCTATATAAAGTCTTCCTTATGGCCCTTTTGGGGCAAGAAAGCAATTGAAAGCATTCGTTGTGCAATTTTACCCTAGCCACAAAAGAAATCCTCTCTACTCTCCCAAAGGCTTTTCCTCCTCACCCTCTTCCAATAGTTGGATACCACTTATCCTTCTATTGGAATCCTTGATAATAACAAGGTTACTCACATGGTCGGGTTCAAGAGTGTTCAAGGAAGCGTTCGTGTTCAAGATCGTTAGAGGAGTCATTCATTGGAATATCGAGAGGATCGTTCTAGGAGCTTGAGAAATAACATGGTGAATCTATCCTTTCTCTAAAGCATGCTATTTCACATGTTTATTATACATATATTATGTTTTAGTACACTTAATTTTTTTATGTAAAAATCGTTTTGCGGGATGCAAGGTGTTCATACGCTTTCACCCGGGATTCGATCCCTTCAGATGGTTTACGGAACACCTACTACCTAGGGATCGAATCGGTTCTTGAGTTTTGTTAACCCGATTTTATGAGCATGTATGAGCGATATGAGGTAATAAATGGTTTATCACTTAGACATCGTAGATTAAATCCAGTATAAAAATTATACTCAGATAAACACTTAGACTTAGGTTGTTTTAATTACCCGGAATATACCTAAGTAGAAGTACACCCAAACTCTCTAGAACACTTCGGTGGGAGATTAATGATATATATGATATATTATTTTTAGCTCTCATGTCCCTAAGAGTTCACATTGTGAGATTCATGCTCGTTTTGTGTCATTTTTAGGCGATCGCTCTATTCAAAAAGTGTTTGCATGGGTCAATAGCAAGGTGAATAGGGGAAGTTGTTCATAGTTAGTGGGAGAAGGAAATGTGTCAACACATCCTACGGTCTCTTCCATTAGGTTGCATCGTGAGATTTCCTTGTTTTGCCTGCATGTCATTTTTAGACGACCAACCATTCATAGGATTGTGACTTAGGGATCAGAACAACGCAAACTCCAGAAAAGAGATCAGAACCACGCAAACTCCAGAAATGGATAGGGTCTCTTAGGTCTGTCTTCAGCATTGTCTACCCTTCGGTAGTTTGTTGATATCGATCTCTGGGATATGAAAATGGTGGGTTACACTTACAAGAATTCCTCAATGTTAGTAAATTCTTGACCGAAGAACGATAACTAAATGATATAGGAATAAGAGTTATTCTGGTATTAGTATTAAGTAAAAAATGTCTTGGTTAAGTGAAGGAGTAATTTACGGCCTCTCGATAATGGTTATTTTGACTCACTGAAGTATTGCTGCAAATTATTGAGATATGAGCACCTTATCACTTTTGCTAAGACTTTATTGAATTTAATAGTATTTCACTAATAGAATTTGTTTATATTTTCAACATGTCAAACTCAATAATTCAACTACTTATTACGGATAAGTATAACAGTGATAATTATTTAACATGGAAATCAAATATAAACATGATAATAGTAATTGATGATCTGAGGTTCGTTTTATCGGAGGAATATCTTCCAATTCTCGACTCGTCAGCAAACCGAAATGTTCGAGATGCCTATGACAAATGGGTAAGGGAAAATGAAAAAGCTCTAGCCTATATTTTGGCAAGTATATCTGATGTCATAACTAAAAAAACACGAGAACATGGTCACCGCTAAGGCGATCATGGATTCGTTGCAGGCGATGTTTGGATAACCATCCACATCTGTTAGGCATGATGCTCTTAAGTACGTTTACAACCGTCGCATGAAGGAAGGAACCTCTATTAGAGAACATGTTCTGGATATGATGGTCCACTTCAATGTGGCAGAGGTAAACGGTGTTGTCACAGACAAAAAGAGTCAAGTTAGTTTCATCATGGAATCTTTTTGGAAGAGTTTTCTGCAATTTCGAACTAATGCAATGATGAATAAGATTGATTACAATCTAACCATTCTTTTACACAAGCTTTAGACTTACAAATCTCTTATGAACATTAAGGGATATTAAGGAGAAGCAAATGTTGTTACCTCCAAACAGTTCCAAAAAGGATCGTCCTTAGGAACAAAGTATGGGCCTTCCACTTCACAGACTAAAAGTGTTCCAATGAAGAAGAAGGATAAAGGGAAAAGAAAAACTTTTGCGAAATGCAAAGGCAAGAAAAAAGTTGCAGACAAAGGAAAATGTTTTCACTGCAATGAAAATGGGGACTAGAAAAAAACTACCCCAAATACCTTGTTGAGAAAAAAGTTGAAATGCAAAACAAGGTAAATATGATTTACTCGTCATTGAAACATGTTTAGTGGAAAATGATAACTCTACCTGGATACTTGATTAAGGAGTTGCTAACTTTATTCAGAAAACTAGTTCCTAGAGATAGCTTGTAGAGGGCGAGATGAATTTCAAGGTTGGAACAAGAGAAGTCATCTTAGCTAAAGCAGTTGGAAAACTGAAGTTGTTTTTTGGAGATAGATTCATTTTACTTGAAAATGTATTTCAGGTTCTTGATATGAGAAGGAATTTAATATTTATCTCTTGTTTGTTAGAACAATTATATAAAATATCTTTTGATATTAATGAAATGTACTTAAGAGGTGTTCAAATATGTTCTGCATAACTTGAAAACAACTTAAGGTGTTAAAACCAACTGAGGCTAAAGCTATTTTGAATACTTGGATGTTTAAAACAGCTGAAACCCATAATAAAATGCAAAAAGTTTCTCCTAATGCTTATCTTTGGCACTTGAGACTTGGACACATTAATCTCAATATGATAGAGAGATTGGTCAAGAGTGGACTTCTAAGTCATTTAAAAGACAGCTTTTTACCTCCGTGTGAATTCTATTTTGAGGGTAAGATGACCAAAAGATCTTTTATGGGAAAAGGTCTTAGAGCCGAAGAACCCTTAGAACTTCTACATTCAAACCTCTGTGGACCGATGAATGTTAAAGCACGAAGAGGGTATGAATATTTCATCAGTTTTATTGATGATTATTCAAGGTATGGATATGTTTACCTAATGCATCATTAAAAAAAAAATCCTTAAAAGTTCAAGGAATATAAAGCTGAGGTTGAGAACCTGTTAGGTAAAACAATTAAAATACTTCGATAGATCCAGGTGGTGAGTATATAGACTTGAATTTTAAAGACGGTTTGATAGAACATATAATCCAATCCCAACTCATAGCACCCAATACACCTCAGTAAAATGGTGTATCGGAGAGAAGAAATAGAACCCTGTTAGACGTGATTCGTTCAATGATGAGCTATGCTCAGTTGTCTAGTTCGTTTTGGGGATATGCAGTACAAATTGAATTATACATTTTGAACATGATTCCTTCAAAAAGTGTTTTTAAAACACCTATGAACTATGAAGACAACATAAAGGTAGTTTACGTCACTTTAGGATTTGGTAATGCCTGACACATGTGTTGGTGCAAAATCCAAAGAAAATGGAACATCGTTCAAAACTGTGCCCATTCATAGGATACCCTAAGGAAACGAAAGGTAGTTTGTTTTATGATCATCAAGATGATAAAGTGTTTGTATTGATAAACGCTACATTCTTAAAGGAAGACCACATGAAAGATCATCAACTTCACAGTAAACTAGTATTGAATGAAATTTCCAAAGAAGCTACAGTAAATCAACTAGAGTTGTGATCAGATTGGTCCTTAAAAAAACCTTGTTGATACTTCTAATCAATCACATTTTTCTCAAGAGTTGAAAGTGCCTTGACGTAGTGGGAGGGTTGTTCAACAGCCTGACCAGTATATGGGTTTAACAAAAACTCAGGTCATCATTCCTGATGATGGTATTGAGGATCCATTCACCTTTAAATAGGCAATGAATGATGTAGATAAAGACTAGTGGATCAAAGCCATGGACCTTGAAATAGAGTCCATGTACTTCAAATCAGCCTGGGAACTTGTGGATCAGCTGGATAGGGTAAAACCTATTAGTTGTAAATGGATTTAGAAGAGGAAACGAGACTAAGTCGATAAGTTACAGACCTTTAAGACTCGACTGGTGGCAAAAGGTTATACTTAAAGAGAGGGGGTGGACTATGAAGAAACCTTCTCTTCTGTTGCCACGATAAACTCAATTAGAATATTCTTGTCCATAGCCGCCTTTTATGATTATGAAATTCGGCAAATGGACGTCAAGACAGCCTTTCTGAATGGCAATCTTGAAAAGAGTATCTATATGGCTCAACCAGAGGGGTTCATTGAATAGGATCAAGAGCAAAAAATTTGCAAGCTAAAACGATCAATTTATGGGTTGAAACAAGCATTTAGATCCTGGAACATAAGATTTGACACTGCGATTAAATCTTATAGCTTTGAATAAAATGTTGACAAACCTTGTGCCTACAAGAATTTGGTCAAAAACACTATAATATTCTTAGTGTTGTATGTTGATGACATCCTACTCATTGGAAATGATGGAGGATACCTGACTAACATTAAACAGTGGCCATCAATGCAATTCCAAATGAAATATTTGGAAGAAGCTCAATTTATTCTTTGAATCCAAATAGTTCGAAATCGCAAGAACAAAACTTTAGTCCTGTCTCAAGCATCTGGTGCCCCAAACGGCTCCAGGACCCAGCAAGGCTGCCCCGGGGCCCAATTTTTTAGCACAAATTTTTCACCGGGTGAAAAAAAGAAAATGGACCTAGGGGTTCAGAATTATGAAAAAAAGTTGTGTGCCGGTTTTGAAAACGGAGCTCATTTGGTGCCCCAAACAGCTCCCGAGCCCGGTGGGGCTACCTTGGGCCCAATTTTTGTGCACGAACTTTCGTCAAGCGAAGTGGTCGAAATGGGTCCAGGGGTTTAGAATGATGAAAAAAATCCGTCCGCCAAACGATTTTGGGAACGGAGCTCATTTGGTACCCAAACAGCTCTCAGGCCTGGAAGGGCTGCCTCGGGACCCAATTTTTGTGCACGAACTTTCCGTTGGGCGAAAATGCGAAAACGAGCTTAAGGGTTCAGACGATGAAAAAAAGTCGTGTGCCAGACGGTTTTAGGATTGAAGCTCATTTGGTAGCCTAAATGGCTCCCGGGCTCAGCGAGGCTGCCTAAGGCCCAATTTTGTGCACGAACTTTCCATCAGGCGAAACGGCCGAAATGGACCAGGGGTCTAGAACAGTGAAAAAAAGTCGTGGGCCACACGGTTTTGAGAATGAAGCTTATTTAGTGCCCAAACGGTTCCGGCCCATGGGGCTGCCTCGGGGCAAAATTTTTATGTGCGATCTTTCCGCTAGGAGTGTTAAAAAAACCCGATAACCTGACCAACCTGGACAACCTACCCAAACCGTAAGGGATGGGTTAAAAATTTTCAAAAATCTTAAATCTGGGTCGGGTCGATCGACCCGACCCGAATTATAATAAAATAATAAAGCAGGCCCACACGTCACACCCACATGTCGGCTTCCAAAGTTTCCACTTTTAATATATGTAATATAATATATATATATATATATATATTAAAAAACAAAATAGAAATCTAAAATTGTCGAGACTCTGAAGTCCGAACCGAAGTTCCGTCTTCCCTTCTGAATCCAAACTCGAAGAAACCCTCGCCAGTTCCCAGTCAGTCGCCTCGCCTCGCCCTCGTTGGTCGTCGCTCCCCTCGTGGAATCTTCGCTTGCCCTCATCATTCCCGATCAAAACTCTCGCCTCTTTTGATCCGATCTCCGCCTCGTCGAACGAAAACCCTCGCCTCTTCCGATCCGGTCTTAGCCTAACGAAAACCCTCCGCTTTCGATCCGACTTTGCCTTGTCAGATCCGGCCCTCGCCTCACGCTTCCGACTCAGTCTCCCTCAGTCCCCTCGCTTTCGCTTTCAGTATAAGGTTATTGTATTACTCATCCCCTTTTTAACTTTCTAATGTTCAGTTTCAAATTCAGGAAAAAAAATGTGAATGGTGATTGGATTTGATGATAAAATAGAACGTTGTTCGTCATGGATCTTGAAAAAAAATAAATGATTTGGTTGATTGAATTTGGTATGACATTGATATACTTATGAGATGATGATGAGATTGATTTTTAGGGGACAGGTTATTGTTGGATATTGGATTTTCAGGGGACAGATTGATTTTTAGAGATTCTTTAACAAAAAAAAAAAAAAAAGAATTTAATTAAGATGTTGGATATTTATATATATTTCGTACTACTCATATAACGTGATTGATTTTCAGGGGACAGGTTATTGTGTTGTGTTGTGGGAAAGAACGAGAAAAACGAAAATATTTGTTGTGTTGTAGACATTTATACAGATTATTGTGTTGTAATGTTGATTATTAGAGGTTTCATTTGGGATTCAGATTATTTGTACAGATTAAGTCTTGAACGGTAAATTATTAAAGGTTTCATTTATTTTGTTATCCAATTTTTATTTGTTCCATTCAACCGTGATTAATTAATAAATTAATTTTTGTTCAATCTTGCAGTGTCTTGAGAACAGTTAGACTCTTCAAAGCCATCACAACGAACACGGAATCAGACACTGCTGAATCACCATTTTCAAACTTTTCCGTGAGTAAAATAATTTAATTTTTATTGTGTACATATATTGTTTATGTGTGATTGATTGATGATTGATCTTTATACATTAGTTGTTATGAGTTAATTGAGAAACTAGTGTTTGTTTTTTTTTTTTTTAATTGTATAGGTAGGTGTAATTAGTTGCTTACTAGTTTCATTTATTTTATAGATGGACAGCAGTAGTGGTAATGCAGATGGAACCGGTAATAATGAAATGCTTCCTCCTCCTCCTAATGTTAGCCAAACTCCTAAAAATATACCACCTCTACCTCCCAAGTCCAATCGAAAGAGACCTAATAAACCAACCTCGTCTGTGTGGAATCATTTCACAAAAATGGAAGCAAGTGCTAATGATGGAGCTAGGTGCAAGTGTAACTATTGTGGTAAAGATTAGGCATGTGATAGTAATACTTATGGAACTAGTACTTTATGGAAGCACTTAAGAAATCACTGTAAAAAGTATCCATATAAAGAAGAAAAAAAAGGACAAACCACCCTAACTCTCATACATTCAAATGATGGAAAATGAGTCAATGCTAGTAATTTTGTGACGACATTGTTTAGCCAACAAGTGTGTAGACTAGCATGTGCTAAGATGATAATTATGAATGAGTTGTCGTTTAAATTTGTTGAGACAGAGGGTTTTAGACTCTTTTGTAGTTTTTCATGTCCTAAGTTTGATGTTCCATCGAGAGTCACAATTGCTAGAGATGTATATCAACTTTATCTTAGGGAGAAAAAAAAAGTTAAAATCATTTCTAGTTAAAAGCTCTCAAAGAATTTGTCTTACTATTGACACATGGACTTCGCTATAAAATGTGAACTACATAGTCATCACTGCACATTTTATTGATTATGAATGGGTTTTGCATAAGAAGATTTTGAGTTTTTGTCAAGTGCTAATCATAAGGGGGAGACTATTGAGAAGATGATTGAGAGTTGTTTGTTGGAATGGGGGATTGATTTTTTTTTTCCATCATGTTGATAATGCAAGTTCTAATGATGTGGCTATTTCTTATGTTAAGAGAAGACTTAAAAGTTGGAAATCGGTTGTTTAAGATGGAGAACTATTACACATGAGGTATTGTGCCCACATTATTAATCTTATCGTGAATGATAGACTGAAAGATATGCATGATTTTATTGCCAGTATTCGTAATGCTGTGAGATATGTTCGATCATCACCTAAGAGAATGGAAAAATTTAAAGCTTGTATGAAACAAGAAAAAACTCAGTGTAAGACCCTTGTTTGTTTAGATATGGCAACTAGGTGGAATTCTACTTATTTAGTGCTTGAACATGCCACTAAATTTGAGAAAGCTTTTAGAACTTTAGAGGAGGAGAAAGAATACTCAGATTTTGTTGATTGCTTCGAGGAAGATGACCGTGGAATAAAAGATTGGGGCCCCCAAGTACATCAGATTGGTTGACTGTTGGTGTGTTTATTAAGTTTTTAAAAAGGTTTTATGAAACCACCACAACGATAAATGGATCTTCATACGTGACTTCTAATATTGGTTATAAGAAAATCAATAAAATTCAATTTGCTTTAGACAAATGGAGCAATAATACCAACTCTGTTCTAAGTATGATGGCTATGAATATGAAGATAAAGTTTGATAAGTATTGGGGTTTGCTTAAAAAAATGAATAAATTGATGTTTGTGGCTATGGTGATTGATCCTCGGTACAAGCTAAAGTACTTGAATTATTGTCTTTCCAATGTTTATGACAATGATGTGGTTAAGGATATGGTTGAAAGTGTGAAATTATATTTGTATCGTCTATATGACTTTTACAAATCACATAACACTTCTCCTCGAGATAGTTATAGTACCAATGATTCTCAACACCTATAGACTGTCACTATAAATGAAGATGATCCGTGGATAACTTTTAAGAGATTGAGAGAAGAAGAAGAAAGTTCATTGGAAGTGGAGAATGATTTTACTTCTTATTTGTCTGACAAGGTTATAGAAGATAAAGATGATTTTGAGATATTGTACTAGTGGAAAATGAATGGTTATAAATATCTCATTTTATAAAAAATTGTTCTAGTTGTTTTGACAGTTCCGATATCTACAGTCACTTCTAAATCTGCGTTTAGTATAGGAGGGAGTATTCTTTATTCATTTCGAAGTTCTTTGACTCCAAAAACAGTGGAAACCTTGATATGTACACAAAATAGGATTCGTGGTGGCTCAGTAGTACTAGATCTCCATCCACAACTTGAAGAGTTAAAGACGTATGAAAGACGTGTGAAAATATTGAGTCGGGTAATTAAATGATTTTTACATATCTAACATGTATTATGCTCAAATAATTAATATATTTAATTTTGCATGATTTGTTTTGTAGAGAGTCCAACATCTTCTGTCCTTTTGAAATAAGGAATTTGATTTGGAGCATAATGATGATTTTAATGGTAAGTTTTGATCAAATATTATTATTACCTATAAATGATCCTCTTAGTTTAATGTATTTGTCATTTTTTCAAGCATTGAGAATGAGAAGTGAAAAGACCAAAGATGAAGAAGAAAACTCACTCAAGTCATTCGTCGTGCCTCATGGTGCATTGGTGCTCTTGAATGTTATTATTGAACTTTGAGCCTTTGAATGTTATTATTGAAATGTAATAGGCCACTAGTCATTATTAAACTTAGAGTCTTGGACTCTCTGTTTCTATTTTGAATGTAAACTTGAATATTTTGAGTAGAGACATTGAACTTGAACATTTGAATTGAATTATGAGGAAGTTTCTTTTGAAGTTTATATTGAATTTATGGTGGTTGTATTTTAATGTAAATGTTAAAATTTCACATAGATTACAATATTACATGTTTCTTATTATTAAATTTTTATTAATTGGTAATATATTTAGAATTAGTTCACTTTTGTAAATATGGAGGTTTATTGACTTACAAAAATCAAATTGTTCAATAGAACTAAGAACAGGAAGTAACGAAAAATAACATCCAAAATTCAAAAAAAAAAAAAACAAAAGAACTGATGACCCAACCCGACCCAACCTGGAAATTTTGGGTTGGGTTGACCCTTAAAAATGAACCGATAGGGTTCATAATTAGCCAACCCGATTTTTTGGGTTGGTTCACAAAATTCTTCCAACCCGGACCATGTACACCCCTACTTTCCACAGGGCGAAAATTGGAAAACGAACCCTGGGGTTCAGAATGATGAAAAAAAGTCGTGTGCCAGACGATTTTGGGAACAGAGCTCATTTGGTGTCTCAAACGGCTCCCGGGCCCCATAGGGGTGCCCAGGGACCAATTTTTGTGCGCGAACTCTCCGCCGGGCAAAATAGTGAAAACGGATCCAAGGGTTCAGAACGATGAAAAAGAAACGGAGCTCATTTGGTGCCCAAACGGCTCACGGACCCAAGGGTTCAGAACGACGAAAAAGGAACGGAGCTCATTTGGTGCCCAAACGGCTCACGGGCCCAACGGGGTTGCCTTAGGCCCAATTTTTGTGTGCGAACTTTCCACCGGGAAAAAACACAAAAAAGGACCCAGGGGTTCAAAACGATGAAAAAAAGTCATGCGCCAGATGGTTTTGGGAACAGAGCTCATTTGCGAATGATGGGGTCGAGGGTCCATTGTCTTTTAAGAAAGCAATGGAGGATATTGACAAAGATGAATGGGTTAAGGTCATGAACCAGGAAATGGAGTCTATGTACTTCAATATCTAGGAGATTGTTGATCCACCTGATGGGGTAAGACCTATTGGGTGTAAGTGGATTTATAAGCGAAAGAGAGGTGTAGATGGAAAGGGCACCTTTAAGGCTAGACTCGTGGCAAAGAGTTATTCCATGGTTGAGAGAGTTGACTATGAGGAAACTTTCTCACCAATTGTCATGCTGAAGTCTATTGGGATTCTCCTGTCCATAGCCACATTTTATGATTGTGAAATATGGAAAATGGACGTCAAGACTGCCTTTCTTAATGGTAATCTTGAGGAGACCATCTATATGACTCAACCTGAAGGGTTCATAGTTCCAGATCAAGAGCAAAGAGTTTGCAAGCTTAATAGATCATTTATGGGTTCCAAGCATCTAAATCTTGGAACATCAGATTTGACAATACTGTCAATTCGTTTGGCTTTGATCAAAACGTTGATGAGCCTTGTGTTTACAAGAAGATCATCAACAACTCAGTAGCTTTCCTAGTACTGTATGTGGATGATATCTTACTCATTGGGAATGATGTAAGGTATCTGACTGACATTAAGAGTTGGCTAGCTGCCCAGTTTCAAATGAAAGATTTGAGAGAGGCACAGTATGTTCTCAGGATTCAAATTTTTCGGGATCGCAAGAACAAACGGTTAGCCCTATCTCAGGCATCGTACATTGATCAAATGTTGATCAGGTTCAGGATGCAGGATTCCAAGAGGGGTTTGTTACCCTTCAAGCATGGAATCGTTCTATTTAAGGATCAATTTCCTAAGACACCTAAAGAAGTTGAAGAGATGAGACGGATTCCCTATGCTTCTGCTATAGGAAGTTTGATGTATGCAATGTTGTGTACTCGATCTGACATTTGCTATACAGTAAGGAATGTCAGTCGATATCAGTCCAATCCAAGATTTGATCACTGGACGGTGGTCAAGACGATCCTCAAATATCTTTGGAGAACGAGGGACTACATGCTTGTGTATAGAGATAAGGATCTGATCTTTACAGGATACACAAACTCTGACTTTCAGACCGATAGAGATTCTCGCAAATCAACATCAGGGTCAGTGTTTACTCTGAATGGAGGGGTTGTAGTCTGGCGAAGCATCAAGCAAGGATGCATCGTGGACTCCACTATGGAAGTCGAATACTAGCGGCTTGTGAAGCAGCTAAGAAAGCTGTTTGGCTAAAGAAGTTCCTTTCAGACTTGAAAGTTGTTCCAAATATGGATTTGCTATCACTCTCTATTGTGATAACAACGGGCTTGTGGTAAATTCGAAGGAGCCTCAGAGTCATCGTCGAGGTGAGCAACATAGAATGAAAATATCACCTGATTAGGAAGATTGTACATCGTGGTGATGTGTAGTTCACGAAGATCGCATCGGAGCACAACGTTGTTGATCCCTTTACAAAGGCCCTCACGGCTAAAGTGTTCAAGGGTCACCTGGAGAGTCTTGGTCTGCGGGACATGCGACATCTTGTCTAGTGAAATATGATACTGGGGTATGCCCTAGTTTATTGTATATTGTACATTTTTATATTGTATTGTACATTAGATCTCCCGAGTCATTGGGACAAGTGGGAGATTATTGGGATTTGGTGCCTCTAATTCTCCTGGAGTCTCATTGTTTTGTAAGATACAATTATTGAATGACATAAAATAAATATAATTTAATTTGGCATTTACTCATATCCAATAAACAAAATATTCCTTGTTATCTTTTACGTAACTTAAGCATGTATATATATATCAATTGGATTCAATGCCTATAAATCGATCTTAAATAGGTTTTTAGTATAAGGATATTAAGGATTGGGATATCTGATCCTGGTGACACTACGGAGCGACACACGTGGAGAGGTATCATCAAGTGTTGTAAATACTACAGGATGGAGATATCCGACCATTTCATGTGGAGACGTGTGAGCGGGGGTGTCCTATACAAAGAGATTTTATAAGACTGACCACGAGATGACTAGACTCTGTTATATACAGTCATTGACTACTAGAGACTTACACTTCACCTGATCAATGAGGTGAACGACTAAATCCTGAGTTGTTTTGGGAACTCTTGCCTTTGAGGGCGGTTTTTGATTAGTATGGGTGAGAGTAGCCAAATTGCCAACTCAACATGCCTACATTTTTGGGGACTTGTCTGATCTGGGAGCTGGGAACTCAATCCACAAGATGGAATTTACTCCTTTCCCAAAGCAGGGATAAGTAGAGAGATTGCTCCCTTAAGGGCTAATTCCCGGGCTTGAACATAATGGCCACAACTTTTCTTTGGAAGAGAAGACTCGGTCATAGTAGGACTATGACTTATGTTCATTAGAGGGATCAGTGGTACTTAAGGAGTTAGATGTAACTACAGGGGCATAATGGTTATTGGCCCAGCTGTACTTACGAGCGATCTGTGAAGGGTTGTCGCATTACTGATTGGTTAAGATGGACACATAATATATTTGTGGAAAGGAGAGTTCAGTTGTCGGTCTTTAGTGGAGTGTCTGGCAGTTAACAGATGGTGGATTCTGTGACTAAAGAGTTTAGTCAGTTATTCACTTACCGTTAGAGCTTCGAGCTACAGGTCCAAAAGGTTCTCTTGGTAGCTCAATGGATTCAGTTGAGGATCAGTTCTTGGTGTTGATTTAAAATGTTCAAATTGACAAGATTATATATGATATAGTCGGTATGATGTATGAGATACATCTAGTGGAGGATTAATGTAAATGAGATTTACATTAAGTACCATGGAATAGAAAAAGAACTATGATTTATAGGTTTCATGAGATGAAATATTAAAACTATAGGTTATAAATATAGTATGATAAGTTGGTTATCATTTGTATTTACAATAATATTAATTATTGGATAATTAATTATTTTTCTTTAATAACCAAATGAGTGGGTGGTTATTGAATTCATGGTAACTGTGAGTTTAAAAGGAAAATGGTTTTCCTATTTTGAAAATAAGTTTTTACAAATTCGTAAAAGGTTTTTTGAGTTTTCTCTCTCGCGCAAAAGAAACTCACAGAGTTGTCAAGTAGATACGGATTTACTAAATGACGGCTAGGGCGAGCTAAACGATCGTGCAGTATTTACTAAATGATCGAATAGTTTTGCTAGACGATCGCTTGTCCAAAGTAAACGATTGTGTAGAGTTTGTAGGCGACAGACTAAGCTAAACGATGAGCTAAACGATCGCATAGCTTTTGCTAGACGATCGCTTAGCTTTAGCTAAACGATTGGGAGGTCTTCGCCATCTCTCACTTGCCCAGTCGTGTAGACGATCGGTTTTTCCTCCTTTGTCTGTCTCATGCCACTGTCTCTTATACACATCTAGATGTGTATAAGAGACAGAGCGTGAAGTGTTCGTGCAGTGTTCGTGCTATGTTGCGGTCGTGTAGATTGAGCGTTCGAGGTTGTTGTTATTCTAGCGGTCATGCGCAACCTGTCTCTTATACACATCTAGATGTGTATAAGAGACAGGTCGTGTGCAACGGAGCGTGGAGACACATCTTCAAATGTTCGTAGAGTTTGTCTCTTTGTTCATTTGAGTTTTTCATGCTGTAATTTTTGCATGAATTGTATAACGCTTGTTTTAAGTCGACTGTAAATGTATTGTTCATTCATCATTGTGATTTTAAATAATCTTGTTCTGCTGTTCATGGAAATCTCGCTTCTGATTTCCTTCATTACAGACACTTAATCACACATTAAGGCCCATCAATCAAGAGCCAATTACAAGAATTACAACTTAATTGAAGAGAATTCAATGTCAAAACTCAAAAAAAAAATGTCAGTTCACCATTTTCATACAACTTATGAAAAACACCCACCAAGCCAAAATTAACTCGATTTGAATACTTAAATAATGCTCTGATACCAATTGTTGGAATACAGAAACACACAACGGAAGAAAATAAGATCATTAAGCATTTTAATTCATTAATTTTGACATCAAAATAAGTATGTTCACGGAGAATTAAGAGGGTTTCAACATATATCTTTGAAGAACCTCTTGAATCTTGATATTCAACTACAATTTCCTTTTCCTTTTCCTTTGGTTGTGAATTACCACAAGGTCTTTCCCACTATTTTCTTGGAGTCTTAAATTGAGTTGTGGGATTCAAAACAAGTTTGAACTTAGGGAATTAGAGGAGAGGTTTTATGAGTTTTCAGCTTGTTGAAGAATAACTTCTTTAACATTAAAAAACTTAACAATTCAGCAATTGCATCAGCTTTTCCACTCAATCAAGTGTGGTTTTATTACATGACTCTTATGCAAACTGATCACCTCAAGTGATACCAACTATCCCTTTAATTTGGGATTTTCCCCAATTTTCAATTTTTTTTTTTTAATTTTGAAATTGATTTTCAAAAACAAAACTTTTTCCAATTTTAATTCTTTAATTAAAATTGAAATTTTATAATTTTACAAAAATTAATTCAATAATCATTTTTTCCAATAAAATTAATAATTAATTAAACAACTTTATTAATTTTATTAATTTAATATCAAATATTAAATTAATTTGTCACCAATTCCATTACCATGAATCTCTCATTCATGACATTAATATTTAAATCATATTTATATATTAATTGATTCTCCAATTACGTTTAATTTCAAAATTAAACATGTAATTATATTACATATAATTATTAATTCCCTTAATTTGATTTTGAACTGACATTGAAGACAATCAACATCGAAGTTGTCCAACATTAAACGTCTGTCAATATTTTGGTATTGAAAAAATAAAAATTTATACATTTTTTGGTTGCATACATGCAAATCCTATATATATACAAAATAACATTTTTCTATTAAGTTATGACTACTATAGCTGCAAAATAGTCATTGTAACGAACCCAAATTACAATACTAAACTACGAATCATTACCATATTTTAACCTGTAACTAACTTAACTAACTCTTATACTTTAAAAAAAATTCGGCAACACAACAGCGCTACCACAAAATTTTTAACTCTAACATCTATTCAGAGAAATGCACTTCCAAGAACATTCTTCTCTCAACAAAACTATCAGAGTTTCTAGAACACCAATACTTAAACCAACTACTTAATCTAATTATTCATATTCGATAAACATACCAAAAATTAACGAGCTTAAAATAATAAGGAATGCAAACATAAGAAACCGACTAAAATCTATTGACATAATTATATCATCTGAGTCAGATCAAAGTATTTTAACATGTTATGCATAATTAAAATCAACACAAAAACATCCAGGCAATGCTTAAACCCACCAAAACAGACTTGGATCCTAGATTCGTACAAATGGTTCCGAATCTATTATGAATCTACAAATATGGGATATGGGATATGGGATTCCAAGCAATAGAGACAAGTCCCAGGATCTTAAATTAGAATTCCAACAAAACAACGCAGATGCTTATTAAACTCATCCATTTTAAAATTTCTCAAAAAAAAAAAAAAAAAAACATCATAAACTAAAACTCATCCATTTTAAGAGTTCACATAACTAACCTATTAACAAGCTCCACAATGGGCGATCTAGAGATTTGATCAAACAAGTAAGGAGAAATAATAATCTGAGTTTTGATCCTATGTTGACCAACTCTTAATAGCACACAAAGTTTAAACACATTAACTATCTAGGCAGATGCGTTTAAATATTTATGAATCAACTAAGAAAAAATTTGAGTGTGAAAAACAAAAATAAATACGTATGTAACAAAATATTTCCATAGGAGAAAGTTACTAGATACAACAAAATACAATAGTTAACGACAAACAAAGAAAGAGATGTATAAATATATGAATTGTCGGGCAAACTTCTTTCTAAAGGACCAAGTGTAAATGGACTCTATCCTATCACACCCCCTCATAAGTAGGGGTGAAAACGGTTCGGTTCGATTCGGTTTGGTGGTCAAATCAAACCGAATCACACAAATATACGGTTCGGTTTGGTTTCAAATTCGGGTTTGACATTTTAAAAAAAATCCATGTTATATTCTTTTTTAATTAAAAATAGTTCGGTTCGATTCGGCTTTAAATTTGATTTTGTTTTTTAAATTAAAAGCCGTCCGATTTTACTCTTTTATATATATATATATATATAAGTTAAAAACGGTTTGGTTCGATATCAAATTTGGTTTTTGAAAGTGAAACTGAACCGAACCGAATTAATTCGGTTTCAAAATTTCTTCAAATCGAATCGAACCGCATTTTTCGGTTCCACTGAATTTTCGGTTCGATTTTTGGAAACGGTTCGGTTTTTACGGTTTGAATGACCACCCCTACTCACAAGCCCAACCTCTACTTCTTTTGTAGTTGTTTCCTCTACTCCTCAAAAAACAACAACTGCTGCTCATGTTAGTACTCAAAGATCTTTTGGACTTTGACATAATCGTCTTGACCATCCAAATTCATCTGTTCTTAATTCTGTTTTTCGTATTCTCAATTTACCTTCTTGTTCAAAGAACTGTGTTTGTGAATATAATCTCTATGGAAAGATGAAAAAGCTCTATTTTCCTCGTTCACAAACTTTCTCTTTGTATCCTTTAGAAATTGTTCATAGTGATGTATGGGCCCGTCCCTAAAATTTCTATAAATCCATTTATTTTGTCAACGTTTTAATGGACTTTTTATATAAATGTTTTTTTTAATATAATAGAGGTGGAGGATTCGAACTACAAATCTCTTAGTCATATAAAATTAAGACCTTAATATTTTGATTATATACTTTTTAGACTTTTATTTTAGAAAAATTGTAATGGGTAGCAAAAAAAAATATAGAGTATTTAAAAATCTGGCCATGGTCTTTTTATTGCAAATACGACAAAAAATTATGATTTTTCGTTTTTTTATTTCCAATTTTATCCTCAATTATATATCAACAAGTAAATCTCATATACTTTATATTAGTCATATCAATCAACTAATATACTTTATTTTTTGTATATCGGTCAAGTGATATATTTTATATAAAGTATATACAATCGATGTACCATGGTTTTAATTATGTCATTGTAGAATTTTTTTTTTCATCTTGATATGAAATTGTTTTCATTTGATTAGTTCAATTGCAATAGTGTAATTTAGGTTTTGACATTCGTTATCTTATGTTTTCAATTTTTTTTATCTTATTGTGATGGTATATCTTAATTACGTTAATTATATCAACTAATGTAACGAATATAAACTATATTAATTAATTTGTTATTTGATTTGATGACATATAAGTGACATTTAATTTGGTATATTAATGGTTGAAGTGACATAATATTTTGTATTTTAGTAGATTAATGTATCAAATTTAAAGAGAGAGAGAAATATATCAATAATATTTTTAACTCGAGCCATCTATCTTCAAAACAAGAGGTAAATTCAACACGAATTAAAGGAATATTCCAGACCTTGCACCATATTTCTTTCACTCTATTACAGATAAAAAGGACATGATCTGTAGTTTTAAAGCCATGTGAACACACAAGACAGGAAGGTGTCAAATCCAAACCTCTTTTATGTAAATTGCATCTTGTAGGTATAATATTATTATTCAATGCTTTCCAAAAAAAATGTTTGATTTTTTTGGGAATATTAAGATTCCATAGATTCTTCCCACTTCTATCATAGGATTAATGCTCGATTCCTCAACTGGAATTTTAGTATTAAAAAACACACTCTATATCCGCTTTTCACAGAGTACATCCCTTTTACGTCAAAATGCCAAATAAATTTGTCTTGAATCTCCTTTGAGGTGGGGATTCTACGAACTAAATCACAGTCTCCTTTTAAGAATGCTTCATGAAGGAAATCTTCATTGTAAAATCTAGTTGGAAGAATAGTGTATTACATTGATATTTGAATTTTATATCAATACTAATTCAAAATGTATTTCAAGTATATTATTAGGAGAACAGTTGCAAATATAGACATTAGACCCAAAATATTAGCGGATATAACATAATGTAAAAAAAATTACAAATATGGTCAAATTTAAATAGTCTATCAGTGATAGACCATATTATTGGTAGGAGTCTATCAGTGATAGACCATATCATTGGTAAGAGTCTATCGCGGGTAGACTTGTCTATATTTGTATTTTTTTTAAATGATGTTATACACATGGTTATTATTCTTAAAAATGCTACCAATTGCAATTACCATATTATTAGAATATCGATGATATATCATCATTGGTTCAAGATGTAATACAAAGTATTACGTTGGAGATCAGAACTCATGAAACATTAATATAAAATTTAATAGTGGTATATCACTAGTATATTAATAATCATTAAAAGTTAATTTCAAATATATCATTGGTGTATCAGTAGTTTATCAAGCATTAATTCTAAATCTATTTCAAGCATTACATTGATGTAACAATAGTATAATAATTACATTCACTCTAAATTAAATTTCAAATATAATGTTAGTGTATTAGTAGTATATCGATGTCAATTCAAAATTCATGTCAAGTGTAACATTGGTGTATCATTAGTATATTAATACTTCTTACAAATACTTTGTTTCAATATATCCGTGGTAGATTACTACATGTTCAAAATTTAATTTCAAGTATAACATTAGTGTATTAAAAATTTATCAACATACATTCAAAATGGTTACCAACACGACAAATTTGACCATTATAAATTGATGATGATGTAGTTTAAAAAAAGAATACTTTGAAAGTTTCAAATTAATTCCACCAATAATAAAAAATGCACGAACACTAGAGGTGAGCATGATAGATAAAAAACCGACCCGACCGACCCAAGCCGATCGAAATGAAGTCGGACCGTCGGAAATCAGACTAAATCGGTCGGTGTCAGTTTATGTTTTTTGAACCGATGTGAATGTCGGTCGGGGTGGGTGTTCGATCGGGTCTCGACCCGACCCAACCGACTTAGTATTTAAAAAATAATAATGATTGAGGCATGTTATGAATGGTTCATGAGTGCTAGGGTTAGGGTTCATCTTCGTTGTTGTCATCCGTGTCATGTCTGTCCGTCCATCTCTTCACTTTTCACACCGTCTGTGCCTTGTCCGCTTAGCTAGCCATGTCCCTCCGATGTATGCTTATTGAACGTTGCAGGTTTGATTTAGCAGGCGGTCATACACTTCCAACATCCATCGATCATTGCAAGTCTGATTCAGCCGATCGTTGTAGGACTAAATCGATCTTCAGCCGTCCGTCTAGCGTTGTAGGTGCAGCCTAGCCTGTCCATCCATCATCTGTCACCGTCCGTCCATCCTTCACCGTCCCATCGTCCATCACCGTCCCTCAGTAAGGCTTGAGTTTTTTTAAAATACTTTGAGACTTGAGTTTTTGTAAGGCTTAAATACTTTGAGTTTTTGTGAATTGTGTGATACTGATGTTTGATATGGTATGGTTCAACTACATGGATTCAATGGATATGGAGTTTGATGGAACTGCAACTAATATTTCAAAAAAATGAACGAGATGCAGAAAAGGATGCTAATACAAATATTGTTGATGTCGATTCAACAAATGAGACATCAAATGTTCCAAATCCACCAAAAAGAAGGAAGGTTGTGAAAAAATCCATGGTTTGGGATCATTTTGAAAGGTTAAAAGGTGATCCTAAAGACCCTCATGCTCAATGTAAGTACTGTAGAGTTTTCTATGCATGTCATTCTAAACATAATGGTATTGGGACTATGAAGAATCATTTGGAAAATTGTAAAAAACCCTTACCAGAAAAATAGAGATCCAACCCAAATGACATTAGCTTTCAAAACTAAAGACAAAGACAATGTTGGGATAATACTTCACAACTTGTATGTGAGTCATATAGTTTTGAGAGTTGTCGGGAAGCGTTGGTTGAAATGGTGATTATTGATGAATTGTCATTCAAGTTTGTGGAGGGTAAATGATTTAAGAAATTTTTCGATAGATTAATACGTACAAGTCAACCTCGATCTTTTGTTCCGTCTCGGTTTACTGTGGCTAAAGATGTGTTTAAGTTGTATGTTAATGAGAAAAAGCGTTTAAAAGATATGTTTGCGAACAAGAAGTATAGAGTTTCTCTCACTACAGATTGTTGGACATCAGGACAAAATATAAATTACATGGTACTAATTGTCCATTTCATAGATTCTGATTGGAGATTACATAAAAGGATACTTAGTTTGTCCAATTGAAAATCATAAAGGTGATATTATTGGTAAGACCATTGAAAATAATTTGAAGGATTGGGGCATTGAAAGGGTAGTGACTTTGACGGTTGATAATGCAAGTTCAAATGACTCTGCCATTGCTTATCTTCTGAAAATATTCAATAAGCGATTATTGTTTGGTGGAGAATTTCTGCATGTTGGTTTTTGTGCTCATATATTAAATCTTATGGTATGTGATGCTTTTAAGGAACATAATGATTGCATTAATAGGATTCGATATGTTGTACAATTTATAAGATCTTCTCCTGCATGTTTTTTTTTTAAATTTAAAAATGCACTGAAATTGAAAAAAATTCTTATGAGAGTTATGTGTGTCTTGATGTTCCCACTAGATGGAACTCCACATATGTGATGCTTGAGGCAGTTGTGAAGTTTGAAAAGGCTTTTGATAGATTAGAAGATGAAGATGCTTCTTATAGACACGATTTGTCACCAAACAAGGAAGATTGGACAAATGCTAAGATGTTGATTAGGTTTGTAAATGTCTTTTATGATGTGACGTTGAAAATTCCAGGCTCTTTTCACACCACTTCGAATATGGTTTTTCATCAAATTATAATGGTTCAGAATTGTATACGTTTGAATGTTGGTAGTGCAAATGCAATGCTAGTTAGAATGATCAATAGCATGAAGGCCAAATTTGAGAAGTATTGAGGAAACAATGAAAAAAATAATCTATTGTTGTATGTTGATATTGTGCTTATCCTTGAAAAAAGCTAAGGTTTATATCTCTTCTTTGTCTTAGAATTTTTTTTTTTGGCCTAGAGGTTGCCAAATCTATGAGAAATGTAGTGGAGCAATGTTGTAGACGACTCTTTCATGAGTACAGTACTCAGAGTGGGAGTGGGAGTGGGAGTACTACTACTACAACTAATACACCAATTGTCTCAGTCTCGAAGACCATGATTGATTGTGATCCAACTAAAAAGGTAGGTGAATATTTTGTCTATAATACAATCGATATTGATTTTGAAGGCGATGAGACTTGCGAACAGGGGCCAGAGATTGGTATTTATTTGTTGGAAGCCAATGTTAAGAATGAAGGTGATTTTGACATACTTCAATGGTGGAAGATGAACAGTCATCGGTTTGAGGTTATTAGTCGTATGGGTAGAGATATTTTGGCAATTCCAATATCTACTGTAGCGTCTGAGTCAGCTTTTAGTATAGAAGGACATGTTGTTGATTCATCACGTTGTTCATTGGCTCTAAAAATAGTGGAGGCTCTCATCTGTACTCAAAATTGCTAAGTTGAGCATGACTTGGAAGAATCTTCATTATTTAAAGAAGGTATTTATTCAATTGTTTAACTTTAAACTTTATTAATTTGTATATTGTAGTTGTAATTGAAGGAACTCTTATACAAGAGTACCTCTGAGTGGAAGCGGATCTTTCCAAAGACATTTTGACAGAATTACCACATTTACATTCAAACAGACAGATATGCATCATACTACAAAATTACCGGCATGCTTAAAACAAAATATAAGAAAACAAGAAAACTTACCGGTCGAAGAATCTTTCTCCACAGCAAATCTCGTTCTCTCCAAGGGAATGCTCTCGCTCTCGCTAGAATGTCAACCAATCGTTCACCAACACCACTGGTCGTCTATTCACGAACAGCCTCCACACAAACAAAAAGATGGGAATGACACCTCCACTTGGAACCCTTGGTATTCTTGGTGTGAAAACCTAAAGAGTGAGCTCTGTTGGAATTTGATAGAAGGGATGGGGATATGAAGATTGTATACAACGACCAAGCAAGTGGGAGAAGGGCAAGGTCTATCGTATAGACAAAATGCTTGATCGTTTATTAGGGACTACACGATCGTGTAGTAAATATGCTGCAATCGTCTATACTAAAGGATATCATATCTAAGAGTTCCATGAGCACATTTAGATCGCTCCGATCTTACATTGACTGAAATACATATAATACATTCAAACATACAGTTATGCAAACAAAACCTAATTATCGGCATGCTAAGAACAAGATAAATAACAAGGGAGAAAGTTCCATACCGGTTGAAGACAGTCTTCGAAACTTCGGAACTCACAGNCTTACAAAATTAAATCATGCTTCTCTAAATTATAACAATTACAATAAAGAGATGATGCATGACCATTGCATAACCTAAGGTGGGATTTACTATATGTGCATACCATATGACATATAAAAAACATACATCGCATGTAATAAACAAAGGATTGATGGACCAGGATGAGCCTTTACAAAAAATCGGAATGAAAGAACCCTATCTATTACATTTTTCATTGAGCAAACCGGTTCACAGGCGAACAGGGTCTTGAACCACCAGGAGGTCTTCATCGTAGTAAACTCCAGTAGGTAGACGATCGTTCAGTGTGCACTATACGATAGAAGCATAAGTAAACGATCGTGTAGACGACGATGAGGCTACAAAGCCTGATCGTCTATGCGATCGTGTAGCACGATGACATGTAAACGATTTACCTCACGTTACTAAGCGATCGTTTAGTCCGTTACTAAGCGATGAAGCTTTCCGACCTAAACGATCGTCTAGCGTGCACGCTTTAAACGATCCGCGAGCATCTCATCATCTACACGACGTGATACTCAGTGATCGCGTACCTGATCGTCACTAATTTTAGTTTCTCACACAATCATTTTTCAAAATTGTAAGGCGATCACATGCTTCCGTGAGAATAGGACTCCCTTCAGGAGCATAAACCTCAACAATCTCTCACTTGTCCTAAAGCTAGTGGGTTGTACAAATCAAAGTCAGTGTACTCTGTAAAGATCAAATCCTTAAATCCATACACAAGCATGCAATTCCTCATTCTTCGAAGATACTTGAGGATGGTTTCAACTATTGTCCAGTGATCTAATCTTGAATTTGATTGATATCTACTGGCAATCCCCACTACATAGCAAATGTTAAGTCTAATACATAACATTGCATACATAAGCTGCCAACAACCATTGCATAGGGGTTCCATTTCATTTCCTTGACTTTTTTAGATGTTTTAGGACATTGTTCCTTAAAGAACACAATTCCATGCCTGAAAGGTAATAAACCCTTTTTGAATTGTGCATCAAAATTGGAAAATTATCTTGTCAATACAAGAACCATGAGTGCGATTGAAGGATCTCTTACCGAAGAGTTCTATGAGCGCGTTTGGATCGCTCCGATCTCACAGTGACCGAAATACAACATTATACATTCATACGAACAATTATGCAAATAAACACTAATTATCGACATGCTATGAACAACAAAATAATAAGAAAGAGAGTTCCATACCAGTTAAAGACAATCTTCAATCTTTGGAACTCAATGCAGCGGAACCCTCCAAGCGATCTACCAATGCCCAGTAACAACGTCAACAAAAGCAGCATGAACAACCTCACGAACACGAATGCCGCAGGGATGAAACCACCACTAAAGAGCCCTGGGTATTCTCGGAGTGAAAACCCAAAAGGTGGTCTTTGGTGAATTTGGTAGAAGAAGGAGGAAACACAAATCGTGTAGGCGATAAGCAAGTGAGAGGGAAAAAGACACTATCACATAGCAGACTGCTTATCATTTAGGAGGAGCTACACGATCGTGTAGGTTTTACTGAACGATAGTTTAGGTAAAGGTATACCATCATTTAGTAAAATCGGCACACTATACGATGGTTTAGAGAAGCTATGTGATCGTATAGGCGACAGTGTATGATCGTTTAGGCGTGAGGTAGACGATCGTTTAGGCGGAGAGTGTTATCGTATAGGCTCTCGAAAAAACTTAAGTGATCGTTTTCTTTTCTCCAACGCGCACTCTTTTTTTCTCTTCGGGTGATGACGACGGGCGATGATGACGGGCGATTCAAAAATGAAAACCTTTTTCATTTTAATTCATGGGTAATAATAATCGACGGATCCCAATAACCCACGTCCGATCGTGAAATTTGGATTAATTATCATATAATTAATCAACTAATTAATTAATAAATATAATCATATTATATTTTTATCCTATAGTTTGATATCACATATTTACTATATTATTTTCTCCCCTACTTGATATAAATCATATTTATGTCTAATTTCCTCCAAAATAATGTATCTCATACATTTAGCCAATTATATCATATATAATTAATCAGTCCAATTATATCATACGAACTTCTTCTTGTCAATTTGAACATTTCAAATTAACCCAAACACTGGTTCTCGACTTTATCCAAGCTACCCAGGGGACCTAATGAGCCTGTGGCTCGAAGCTTCAACGGTCCGTGATTAGCTGACTAAACTCTTTAGCCACGAGATCCACCATCTGTTAACTATCAGGCATTCCACTAAAGACCAATAGTTGAACTCTTCTTACCACAAATATGTTTTTGTGTTCATCGGATATAACCAATCATGAGTACGATGACCCTTCACAGATGCTCGTTAGTACAGTTAGGCCAAATTACCGTTTTCTCCCTGTAGTTACATCTCACTCCTTACGTACCATTGCTTCCTCTAATGAACAATACAACATAGTCCAACTATGTATGAATACCTTTTGGGCCAAGAGAAGATGTGTGGCGCCACATCGTACAAGCCACGGAATCAACCCTTAAGGGATCTATCTATTTACTTACCCCTGCCTCGAGAAATGAGTGAATTCCATCTTGTGTATCTGAGTTCTCAACTCCCAAATCAGATGAATCCCCAAAATGGTAGGTTTGAATCATCGACCTGGCCATTCGTACCCATACAAATCAAAGAACCGCCCTCAATGGCAGGAGTTCCCAACTTACTCAGGATTGAGGTAATGTTACCTATGGTCATCCTAGTGAAGTGAAATCTCTGTCACGAACGATGTTATATAACGAGACGTTAACACTTACAAGGGGTTATTTATAGAGTTTAAACGCTGACAACTATCATGATTGCGTTATGGCTCACTACTGCTTTTGTCGCGGTATGGGCATTGTCACATCTTCTTATCTTGTTGATACTCCCAAGGTATGCGTCTGAGCTTGATTCAGCTGAAGTTATCAACGCGTTTTACCCATCTTGCAATCTTTTATTATGGCTATCACTCTGTGGCCGCAATCTCCAAGTGATTACCGCATTCACTTGATCACCACAACTTCCATTCGATGGACGCATGCGATCACCACATGCATTCGTCTATGCAATAGCTCGGTTTTCAGCGCATGTGTTTGTCTTTGCGTTCGCCTGGCTTCAACGCATGCGTTTGATTGCGAGTGCTTATTTCCAACGCATGCGTTTGATTCCTACAATAGCTACAAAAATAGATACTTTGGCACAGAGTAACGCATAATATTGGGTCGGTGAGGATTTAGGTGTTAATCGATGCAAAAATCAATTTTTCACAAATTCTAAGTATTATCACCACGTTTTCTACTTGTTAGCCCTCATAATTCTAAATAAATGACTCATAATAACTGGCATTTATGCCAGTTATCATAATGTGACGTACTATTTGTGTTTTCATTGTATTTCTATTTGATACTATTTGTGACATATACTATCGACTCTCATATTAGTTTTGTTTTCAAATATATATGTAATATGCATTATGTGCTTATTTGAGCAATTAAGTGAAGCGAATACAATTTCAAACAATGGTCATGTTAATTGTTAAATATTAAGGGTTGTCAAATCAAATCATATCAATATTTTATTTTTAATACCTCTATTCCATAAGTATTAAAATGTGAAATAGTATCTTGAATTCTGAATCACAATCACAAATTAAGAGAGAAACCTAAACATGATTGATAAGGAAGAAAAGGGAAGTTAACAAATAATTGATTTTTGATTTGTATTAAAAAATTACTATTTATAACGGTAATGATTTATAACTAAATATAAATTTTACCTAATAGCAAATAGTAATAACTACTAAGTGGCAAAATGTAAATAATTAACTATTAAATATAGCAATTTTTCTAAGAATATTATTAAAAAAAAAAGGAAAACATCAAACCGACCAATCGAGGTCGGCCGGTTGTGTTTCTACTCAGTCGATGGTCGGACCGGTTTGGTCAGATTCAAAACCGATTCTTCTCGGTTCGACGTCGGTCTGGTCGGAAAACTGACCCCAACCGACCAATGATCACCCCTAACAAACACTTTTTGACTAATAAGATTGGTATAATAAATGGTAAATTTAGTATATCGATTATATAACTAGATATACTGATACTAAAATATAAAGTAACTGATACTCCAAACATAAATTATATAAGATACACTATTGATATGTCTATTGTAAAATTGGAATGAAAAACAACAAAAATTAAATTTAATAATTTTTTGAAAAATTTTCATAAATAGGAAAAATATCAAACTATTTACAGAATTGACAAAAAAATATTTATAGGCATTAATAGACCTTTATTAACCTCTATCAATGATAGTATCAATGACAGACTTCTATTAGCATCAATCAGTAATACGTCTATATATGATAATCACAACTATAATTAAATTTTAGTATTTGTGTTAATATTTTTCTTAATTTTCTATTTTCGAAAATCTCCCAAATTGTTATTAGGTTTGTAAATTTCAATAAATTATTGCTAAATTTGTAATTATTTTTTTTTCACTGTTTTTGTAATTGATCTGATTTTACCATAGCGTTTTTTTTTTTTATAAAAAAAAGGTAAAAAGTAAAGGAAAAAAAAAAAGGTAAAAAAAAGGAATATCCAATTTGGAGTACTGTAGGTGTGCATATAGTGGCGTTCCACTCTCATTATCGAACCCTATGCTGAGCTTCTGAAGCCCTAGCGAGCGATGGCTTCACGCAGACTCTTATCTTCTCTTCTTCGATCGTCGGCACGGCGGTCTTCTTCCAGATCTCCGATCTCATCCCCCAACCCCAGGATTCCATTGTCTAACACTTCTCGCGCTTCCCCTTATGGCTACCTCCTCAACCGTGTGGCTCAGTACGCCACCTCCGCCGCCGCTGCTTCACCACCGTCCCCACCACCATCCGCTAAGCCGGACGCGGGAAAGAGCGGCAAGATCACTGACGAGTTCACTGGCGCCGGCGCGATCGGCCAGGTTTGTCAAGTGATTGGAGCCGTCGTCGATGTCAGATTCGATGAAGGGTTGCCTCCAATTCTTACGGCGCTTGAGGTGCTTGATCACTCGATCCGTTTGGTGCTGGAGGTGGCGCAGCATTTGGGAGAGAATATGGTCAGGACTATTGCTATGGATGGTACGGAAGGGCTCGTTCGAGGGCAGAAAGTGCTCAACACTGGTTCTCCTATCACTGTAAGATATGATTTTGACTGTGGTAATGGTACTGATTTGATGAGATTTGGGTTGATTTTGTCGATTCTTGTTGTTTATTTTCATCTTCTTTCTATTTGTCTGGATTGGTTGAAATCGAAGTTGTGTTTACATGGGATGTTGAAATGGATGTGGCTAACAATTTGTAGATCTTCACGCTCCCCAAACGCTATGCTCTTTCGTATTGTATTATTGTCTTTTTATTGTCAACATCAAATAAATTTTGCAAAATATTAGTTCAGTTTCGCCCGCTTGAACTTAAACACTGAAAAATTTATTACTCGCCTATACTATAGGATGAACCCGAAAGGGTGTCGGTAATTGTAGACCTCTCTATGTTATACTGTTACTATTTTAGTGTGTGCAACGCTAGAAATTTCCCCGCTGTTATGTATCTCAATTTGTGCATTTTCACGTGAATGATGGTGGAAAATTGATTTTTATCTCAAAGTGTTTATCAAACGGACATAAATTGGTTTTCATCTTTATGTGGATCAAATAATATTCTTAAGATAGTGCGTCCCAATCTAATCTTCTCGTCATTGCAGGTTCCAGTTGGTAGAGCTACTCTTGGACGTATTATAAATGTCATTGGAGAGCCTATTGATGAGAAAGGCGACCTTAGTAAGAATCTAGTTATACTATCTTGTCAATGTTTTGATATAACATCATATATAATCTGATGGTGTTAATCTGTTTGAACAGAGACCGATCACTATTTGCCTATTCACAGAGAAGCCCCAGCCTTTGTTGAGCAAGCAACTGAGCAGCAAATTCTTGTAACTGGTATTAAGGTAAGTTGTCTGGATGGAGTACATTCTTGTTATCTTTTCTTGTTCCGTTTGGACTCAGAACTAGATTATTTGGTGGAACTGAGTTCTAATTTATTAATGTTGCCATGTTTCACAGGTCGTTGACCTTCTTGCTCCATATCAAAGAGGAGGAAAGATTGGGCTCTTTGGTGGTGCTGGTGTGGGAAAAACTGTGCTTATCATGGAACTTATCAACAATGTTGCGAAAGCTCATGGTTTGTTTTTGTTAAAACGATGTGCAGGCATTAGTTGATGTGTCCTTGGTGTTGTATCTAATGTCACATTCTCTATTTTAACAGGTGGTTTCTCAGTGTTTGCTGGTGTTGGAGAACGCACTCGAGAGGGTAATGATTTGTACAGAGAAATGATTGAGAGTGGTGTCATTAAGCTTGGTGATAAACAGGTAATGGGGGGACATTCCACTGCAATTTTTTTTTGTTTGTTGCATCTTATGACTCACGGCTTTTACATTGTGTTACACTTAAATTATTATTTTGGTTGAAGCTGTATTGATACTTGATACATTTCTTCTGTTTAACTAGGCTGATAGCAAATGTGCTCTTGTGTATGGTCAAATGAATGAGCCCCCTGGTGCACGTGCTCGTGTTGGTCTTACTGGACTAACTGTGGCCGAACACTTCCGTGATGCTGAAGGACAGGATGTGCTTCTCTTCATTGACAACATTTTCCGCTTTACCCAGGTAAATTTGCTAGAACACGTTATCTACCAGAAAATGTCTATTAATTTGCATTTGACTGATTCTTAGGATGAGAACATGTCATCATCACACTTTCACCATCTTGCAGGCTAACTCAGAGGTGTCTGCACTGCTTGGACGTATTCCATCTGCTGTCGGTTACCAACCAACCTTGGCTACTGATCTGGGAGGCCTTCAAGAACGTATTACCACCACTAAGAAAGGATCTATTACTTCTGTACAAGCTATCTATGTGCCTGCTGATGATTTGACTGATCCTGCCCCTGCTACCACCTTTGCTCACTTGGATGCTACAACTGTGTTGTCCCGTCAGGTAGGAATTTAAAGATTCTTGTGTATGATAAAGATTTTTCGAGTTTCATAGCTGATTTTCCAATTATATTACTATTACCGTTCTTTGTATAGATTTCGGAGCTTGGTATTTATCCTGCTGTGGATCCTCTCGATTCTACATCTCGTATGCTCTCTCCTCATATTTTGGGAGAGGATCACTATAATACTGCTCGTGGAGTACAGAAGGTTCTCCAGAACTACAAAAATTTGCAAGATATTATTGCCATTCTGGGAATGGACGAGCTCAGTGAAGATGATAAGTTAACTGTTGCTCGTGCTCGTAAAATCCAACGGTTCTTGAGCCAGCCTTTCCATGTCGCTGAAGTATTTACTGGGGCACCTGGCAAATATGTGGAGCTGAAAGAAAGTATCAACAGTTTCCAGGTACCGTCCTGTTTCTTTGTATTACCTCTCTCATGCATATCTGATTTCTCAATTTCCTTGTTTGACTTGTAAATTCTTGGGTCTTTGATTTCTGGCTACTCCTAGTGTAAAGTTTTCAATCCTTGCCTTTTTCTCTAATTTTCTAGGGGGAGCTCAGTTGCTCAGTTCTTTTCTAAAATGAAAATTTTAATCTTTAGGGAGTAATTTCTGGTTTCATTTATTTCTTGATTTTTAAGCTTGCTACTTTCATTCGGATCCATGTCTTGATTCACTCTCTACTTAATTTATGGTCCTCTTTAAATAGATACAGATGACTGAGTTGTACGCTTATGAAGGAAACTTGAACAGTTGTCTTATGTGTGGACTTAATTCTGGATTTAATTGATATCAGGTTTTAGAGAAATTTTCCAACTACTTATTGTGGAGATATTTTTCTGTCTTATAGCTAGAATGAGGGGATTTAGGTTATGGTTGCTTGTATGGGCTTGTCAACCAGATTATGTGTTTGCTAAGTTACATAAATCTAAAAAAGCTACATAAATCAGCCCATTTTTTGAGTAACCAACTCATGTACACGAGACCTCAAAGGTTATTGGCATGTAGTTCAATGGTGATTGACCGAATCCCCATTCCCCATGTTTTTGGTACTTCAAAAACAAACTCATGTACCAAACCTACGGTACATACTTTTTAAAAAATTTTAAACGCATGAGCTACATATGTCCAAAATCTTCAACCCATGGTCTAGAACTGCTATACAATTCCAAATTTTCAATTCATTTGATATTGTTGCCTTTCCAAAATCGTGAATCGAACATCCTATAGCCTTTATGGTCATTGTAGGGTAGGTATGTTTGCCTTCTTCTCTGGGATTTTGTGCAACGATTCTTGTTTTTTTTTGTTTTTTTTTAATTTGCACCTTTGCTCTACAAGTCTGCAAAAGTTGTAAATCCAAACGTGAGGTTATTGCATATTTTTGTGAATCCGAATGTGAGATTATTGCATATTTTGTAGGTTTGTTTTTGTGAATGTAATAATGTAAGGATGTTTTGGATTAAAAAAATCCTGAAATTCAAATCCCCCGTCTGAAATGTTGTAAAATGCATGTAAATTTCTTTATTAACGAGTGTTCTTTTCTACCCCTCTTGCTTGACACAGGGAGTTTTGGATGGAAAGTATGACGACCTTCCCGAACAATCATTCTACATGGTTGGAGGCATTGAAGAGGTGATTGCCAAGGCCGAGAAGATTGCCAAGGAATCTGCTGCCTAATTATCATTATCATCATTGACGTCGTCCTATTTCACAACTCCCCATTTTTCTCCTTGTAATTGTGAAGATCAATAATTTAGGCGATGTTGGCAAATGTTGTCTGTCAACAAGATTTTCATTTATATATATTTTTTTGGAGATGTCTTGTACCAAGATCTTCCCCTTGCCATTTTAGTGTGTTGAAGAGAAATTTAACTGACTGGCCTGCCCCTTTTTTTTGTTGTTCTTTGAATAAGGGGGAAAATGGATTCAGAACTTTTGTATACTTTCTTTTCCCAATCAATTCCAAAACGTTGGATGCAGTTTAGAAGTTATTATGTTCATTACTCATTCCCACAATGCTGTTGGAAGCAGGGAGAAGCCACAGAAAAGATATTCTTGTCATTGCCAATGCTCATAACATTCTTCTGTGTTTGAAAATGTTGCTGGAAAGGGAGCAATGGGAATTTCCAATGTTCATTGGAAGACATTTGTTGGTTGCTTACTACATGAGCTTGGAATTCTTAGGGTTTTGAATCTGAGCTGACAAAATTTACTATTGAGACTATCAGTCCTGGAAGTTTGAATGAAAATCTCAACCAAAAAACTTTTTATATTGGCTCAATTGGGGTAACGCATCACATATGAATTGGTAGAAATGTCTTGACCTGAAAGTTTCCTCCCTTTGTCCATAAAATACATTATATTAGGAGAGATGATGTCTTGATGCCATTTATTACCTACAAAGTCTAGACATTTTATGATTAATACTTTTTTATATAAAAATATGATAAAAAAAGTTAAAATTTAGATATTATCTTTGTAGACTTCCTTTCAAATTTATTTTTAACTTTTTATACTTTTATGGCCTGAGTGCATGGCTATTTGATTTTGAAGTTACAATTATTCAAAATTATCCTTCAAGTCCTAGTTGTCAATCTATGTGATCCATTCTCCACGTGGAGCAACCATTGTAGCTCAATCGTCGATTGAAGTCCAATCGCCATCGTAGCCTATTGATTTGGCAAAATCCACACACAATCCAACTTGAACATGCCTTCGTACAAAATGATGAAAAAACTGATTCACAAATATTTGGTGCGGATGAAGAAAACGTAATGAGAGAACTTTGTAATTGCTCAAGAAAGAAGATGACATTGGGTCACACAATAGTAGCAATAAAACTCATTACGCTGAAATTACTCCTCTCCAATTTGAAGAAAACAGAGGATTCCTTAAAGATAAAATCCAAAATTGTAGCTTTCAAACATGGAAAGAGTTGGCAACATTGTTCAAATCAATGATGGGTGTTACTTAGCCACTATGATTCTATTGAGCAACCAAGTTTGAAGGAAGGTCACTCCAAAAGTAGCGATACATATATATCGAAAACATTTATTTTAGCCTCCACAAACTACTTAGAGCGGGTTTCAAATTAGAGACCCATCGATGAAGATAATTTTAAATAACTGTTATTTACTTCTTTTTCAACTACTCTTTATAATTTATTTGCCAAATAATTAAACACTATTAACCTGCTATCCCATCTATGTTAGTACATAACGGTTCAATAACTATTTTTTAAAGTTAAGTCAGAGACGATTTAGAATCATTTTGCAAAATTGTGAGAGATTAATGTCTATTTGATAACTATTTCGTTTTTTGTTTGTGAATTTTTTAAAATTAAGTCTATTTTCTCATCATTTCTTACAATCAGTTGCATCTTTCTTAAGTAAATTCTTAGCCAAATTTCAAAAACAAAAACAAATTTTTTAAAAGTTATTTTTTTTAGTTTTTAAAATTTGGCTTAATTTTTTAAACAATTGATAAATAGTAGATAATAAATGAAGAAATTTAGAGGTGGAAACAGTGTCAATAAGACTTAATTTTTAAAACCAAAAAACTAAAAACCAAAGGTTATCAAATGAAACCTTAAACGTTGTTTTGAAACTTCTAAGTTCAAATAGATATCAACTCAAAATCTTATCATCAAAAGTACATTTTATCCCATATGTTTTTAGGGTCTAGTTATGAGGTGGTTGATGTTAAATTTCAACTTAACAAAAGTTTTATAAAAAATTTTAGTTATAAAGACCTAATTTGGTGACCATTTGGTTTTTTGTTTGTTTTTGTTTTTTAAATTAAGCTTATTTCCTCCATATTTCTTACAATGATTTGCATCTTTCTTAAGTACAATAGTTGAATTCTTAACTGAGGTATTTTTAAATATAAAAAATATTTAAAAATATTTATACTTTATAGTAAAAAATTTCAAAAGTGGTTGTATTTTAGGATTTTTCTATTTATAAGAATTTTCTTTTTTTTAGAAAAAAACATGGATGAAAAGTAGATAACAAATCAATAAATGTGGAGGTGAAAGTAATGTCCATAACTTAATTTTAAAAGACAAAAACTAAAAACAAAATGATTACCAAACGAGATTAAAGTTAATTAATTAGAACAAATATTGACCAACAGATAATTAAAATTTCTACTCCTAGTGTTATTGAATTAAAAATGATAATATTAAAACTTAGAAAACAAAGAATAGTCGAAAGTATCAAAGCGAAAATTAAAACATGAAAAGTTTGAAAATTAAAATATGTAAAGTTCAACTTTTTATTTATTTATTTATAGTTGAATTATACAAAATACCTATAAGCTTTATATTTTGTTTCAGAAATACGTCCATATTTTCAAAAAAACATTAAAATACCCTTAAACTTCTAAAATGAGTTTTACTGTTAGTTAAAAAAAATATTGTTATACGAACAAACACGGTTAATATTGTCTTACTTCTTCATGTTCTTTTTTTTCCCTCCTTTCTCTACTTCACTATGTTTTTTTTTTTTAACCGTTTGACATTTGTTTATTTCTAAATAAATAAATATGTGCAATTTGGTAAGATATATGGACTATAATTAGAAAAAAGAGAATAAAGGAAGGACCAAAGAATTTTAAGACTTAAAAAATGTCTTAACAAAATTGTACAATAATAGTCAAGGGGAGATTTTGATTATAGAATTTTGTATGATTTTGATTTAGGACTTAAATATTTTAACAAAGTTATACTTATGAAATCTTCAAACAAATTTATCATCATACTAAGGGCAGAAACATTTTAAAACTTTTTTTTTTTATATAAAAAAATCTAGAGTTATTTTTGCAACGAGGTTTTAATTGTTTCTATTCATATACTAATGGTGAGAGTATTTTTGAACATTTTTTAAATTTAAAGGTATTTTTGAATCTTTAGAAAGTTTTCATCCAAAACTAATGGTAAGAGTATTTTTAAATTTCTTTTGAAAGTTTATGAGTATTTTTTGAAACTTTTGAATGTTCAAGGATATTTTTGACACAAAGTACATTTTTTTTTAATAATTTAGTCTATATTTTTTATGGTTTAAATCCTATTTTGATTACTGAACTTTGAATCTTATTTTTTTGGTCCTTAAACTTTCAACAATGCTCGTTTTAGCTCCTAAAGTTTTAAAAAGGGTTTATTTTGGTCTCAACTATTAAGATCATGCTAACTCATTTATTTTGGTCTCAACTATTAAGATCATGCTAACTCTTTAAGGATGAAATTGCATATTGTTGGACTGGTATGACAACCTTAGAGGGGAGGAGGGGGTTAATAGGGTTTAATTAAAACTTTTTCTTAAAGTATACTCAATTTGATCTAATTAGATATTTTTAAATTAAATTAATAAAAAAACTTTAATTTATGCAAAATAACAAGATTGATAAAAAAAAAAAAAGTATGTGATAATCTATTTAATCAATATCAACCAACAAGAGCAAATAATTAAAATTAAGTGCAAAAATAACTGGAAAAGAGTTAGAGAAGGAGACACTGTGATTTTTATAGTAGTTCGATCAGACACAACCTACATCCACTTTCCCAAGCGCCTCTTGAAACTTCGATTAAAAAACTTCTTTGACTCTTTCACGGATGAGAGTTGAATTTCTACCTTGCTCCTTTTACGGGTTCAAGAGCAAACCCGATTCTTTCCCACGGGTTTGGATCCTACCGTTACAATTTTTTTAAGCCTTTAAATCACAAAATAAAACTCTATAAAAAGAGTGGGTATACAAATTTGAGCTCACACTCTTTAATCCTCACAATACAATAGAAATTTCTCTCAAGAATAAATAAGATGAAAAGAAAGAAAATTAGAAGCTTGTAAAAAGAATAACAATGATGACTTTTTTTTGCTAATTTTGAGGATCGTAAAATGTGAAAATTTAAAATAATTTTGGAGAAGATGAAATATAAAAAGATAGGGAAGTAGGAAAAAATGGATTTTAATTTAGACTATTGGATTGTTCAAAAAGTTAAATTGAATGGTAGAGATTTAAACTTAACTA